>NW_028128675.1:0-25447 GCF_965231255.1 Vanellus vanellus | reverse complement strand
TCCGTTTTCTCCCCCGGACCCCCATTTTCTCCCCCGGACCCCCTCTAACACCCCCCTGACCCCCCCCATTTTCCCCCCCAACACCCCCCTCACCCCCCATTTTCTCCCCCCATCCCCATTTTTGCCCCCCCCGCCCCCCCATTTTCTCCCCCGGACCCCCATTTTCTCCCCCGGACCCCCTCTAATGCCCCCCGGCCCCCCATTTTCGCCCCCCCGACCCCCCATTTCCCCCCATTTTCTCCCCCCGATCCCCCATTTCCCCCCCATTTTCTCCCCGCCACCCCCTCTAACGCCCCCCCGCCCCCCCATTTCCCCCCCAACACCCCCCTCACCCCCCATTTCTCCCTGCCAACCCCTCAAATGCCCCCCTGACCCCCCCCATTTCCCCCATTTTCTCCCCTGGACCCCCATTTTCTCCCCGCCACCCCCTCAAACGCCCCCCTGACCCCCCCCAACACTCCCCTCACCCCCCATTTTCTCCCCCACCCCCTCTAACGCCCCCCCATTTCCCCCCCATTTTCTCCCCCAACCCCCATTTTCTCCCCGCCAACCCCTCAAACGCCCCCCTGCCCCCCCCCAACACCCCTCTCACCCCCCATTTTCTCCCCCCATCCCTATTGTTCGCCCCCCTGACCCCCCCATTTCCCCTCTGTTTTCTCCCCCGGACCCCCATTTTCTCCCCGCCACCCCCTCAAACGCCCCCCTGACCCCCCCCAACACCCCCCTCACCCCCCATTTTCTCCCCCATCCCCATTGTTCGCCCCCCTGACCCCCCCATTTCCCCTCTGTTTTCTCCCCCGGACCCCCATTTTCTCCCCGCCACCCCCCTCAAACGCCCCCCTGACCCCCCCCAACACTCCCCTCACCCCCCATTTTCTCCCCCCACCCCCTCTAACGCCCCCCCATTTCCCCCCCATTTTCTCCCCCGACCCCCATTTTCTCCCCACCAACCCCTCAAACACCCCCCTGACCCCCCCCATTTCCCCCCCAACAACCCCCTCACCCCCCATTTTCTCCCCCCATCCCCATTTTTGCCCCCCCCCGGACCCCCATTTTCTCCCCCGGACCCCCTCTAACGCCCCCCGGCCCCCCATTTTCGCCCCCCCCCCCGACCCCCCAATTCCCCCCATTTTCTCCCTGACCCCCATTTTCGCCCCCCTGACCCCCCATTTCCCCCCCATTTTCTCCCCGCCACCCCCTCTAACGCCCCCCCGCCCCCCCATTTCCCCCCCAACACCCCCCTCACCCCCCATTTCTCCCTGCCAACCCCTCAAATGCCCCCCTGACCCCCCCCATTTCCCCCCATTTTCTCCCCCCACCCCCATTTTCACCCCCCTGACCCCCCATTTCCCCTCCGTTTTCTCCCCCGGACACCCTCTAACGCCCTCTGGCCCCCCATTTTTGCCCCCCCCCGACCCCCCATTTCCCCCCCATTTTCTCCCCCCGCCCCCCCATTTCCCCCCATTTTCTCCCCCATCCCCATTTTCTCCCCCCTGACACCCCATTTCCCCCCATTTTCTCCCCCCATCCCCATTTTCTCCCCGCCACCCCCTCAAACGCCCCCCTGACCCCTCCCAACACCCCTCTCACCCCCCATTTTCTCCCCCATCCCCATTTTCACTCCCCTGACCCCCCCATTTCCCCCCATTTTCTCCCCCGACCCCCATTTTCTCCCCGCCAACCCCTCAAACGCCCCCCTGACCCCCCCCATTTCCCCCCCAACACCCCCCTCACCCCCCATTTTCTCCCCCCATCCCCATTTTTGCCCCCCTAACCCCCCCATTTCCCCTCCGTTTTCTCCCCCAGACCCCATTTTCTCCCCCGGCCCCCCTCTTACGCCTCCCGCCCCCCCATTTTCTCCCCGCCACCCCCTCAAACGCCCCCCTGCCCCCCCCAACACCCCCCTCACCCCCCATTTTCTCCCCCCCCCCCCCCAGGAAGGATGGACTCTCGCTTCACCCGGGGGAAGTCCCCCCTCCTGGAGCGCGCCCTGGGTCGCCCCCGCTGCGAGATCAGCCTCAGCGCCTTCGCCCTCCTCTTCTCCGAGCTGGTCCAGTACTGCCAGAACCGCGTCTACTCGGTAGCCGAGCTGCAAACCAAACTAGCCCGCTTGGGCCACCAGGTGGGTCTCCGAGTATTGGATGCTTTGGTAGCCCGGGAGAAGAGCGGTCGGCGCGAGACCAAGGTCCTCAACGTCCTCCTCTTCGTGAAGGGCCCCGTTTGGCGGGCGCTTTTCGGCAAAGAAGCCGATAAGTTGGAGCAGGCCAACGACGACGACAAGACCTACTACGTCATCGAGAAGGAACCTTTGGTCAACACCTACATCTCCGTCCCCAAAGAGAACAGCACCCTCAACTGCGCCGCCTTCACCGCCGGTTTGGTGGAGGCCGTCCTCACCGCCAGCGGTTTCCCGGCCAAAGTCACCGCTCACTGGCACAAAGGCACCACCCTCATGATCAAGTTCGAGGAGGCCGTCATCGCCCGCGACAAGAGCCTGGAGGGGCGCTGAGGGGAGCGGGGACGGGGGACGGGGGGGTGACACCCGCCTCGGTCTCCCCGCGGGGAGGTTGGAGGTAGGTTGGGTCCCTGAGTGCCATCCAACGTCCCTCCTGATGGCCCTTGGTCTCCCCGCGGGGAGGTTGGAGATGGGTTGGGTCCCTGAGTGCCATCCAATGTCCCTCCTGGTGGCCCTTGGCCTCCCTTGGGGATGTTGGAGCTGGATTGGGTCCCTCAGCGCCATCCAATGTCCCTCCTGATGGCCCTCAGTCTCCCTCAGGGATGTTGGAGCTGGATTGGGTCCCTCAGCACCATCCAACGTCCCTCCTGGTGGCCCTCAGTCTCCCTTGGGGATGTTGGAGTTGGATTGGGTCCCTCAGCGCCATCCACTGTCCCTCCTGGTGGCCCTTGGTCTCCCCACGGGGAGGTTGGAGATGGGTTGGGTCCCTCAGCGCCATCCAACGTCCCTCCTGGTGGCCCTTGGTCTCCACGCGGGGACGTTGGAGATGGGTTGGGTCCTTCAGCGCCATCCAACGTCCCTCCTGGTGGCCCTTGGTCTCCCCGCGGGGAGGTTGGAGGTGGGTTGGGTCCCTCAGCGCCATCCAACGTCCCTCCTGGTGGCCCTTGGTCTTCCTCGGGGAGGTTGGAGCTGGATTGGGTCCCTCAGCGCCATCCAATGTCCCTCCTGATGGCCTTTGGCCTCCCTTGGGGATGTTGGAGCTGGATTGGGTCCCTCAGCGCCATCCAACGTCCCTCCTGATGGCCCTCAGTCTCCCTCAGGGATGTTGGAGCTGGATTGGGTCCCTCAGCGCCATCCAATGTCCCTCCTGATGGCCCTTGGTGTCCCTCGGGGATGTTGGAGCTGGATTGGGTCCCTCAGCGCCATCCAACGTCCCTCCTGGTGGCCCTTGGTCTCCCCACAGGGAGGTTGGAGGTGGGTTGGGTCCCTCAGCGCCATCCAACGTCCCTCCTGGTGGCCCTCAGTCTCCCTCGGGGATGTTGGAGCTGGATTGGGTCCCTCAGCGCCATCCAACGTCCCTCTTGGTGGCCCTTGGTCTCCCCGCGGGGAGGTTGGAGATGGGTTGGGTCCCTCAGCGCCATCCAATGTCCCTCCTGGTGGCCCTTGGTCTCCCCACGGGGAGGTTGGAGGTGGGTTGGGTCCCTCAGCGCCATCCAATGTCCCTCCTGGTGGCCCTTGGCCACCTCTGGGGATGCTGGAGCTGGATTGGGTCCCTCAGCGCCATCCAATGTCCCTCCTGGTGGCCCTTGGTCTCCCCGCGGGGAGGTTGGAGATGGGTTGTGTCCTTCAGCACCATCCAACGTCCCTCCTGGTGGCCCTTGGTCTCCCCGCGGGGACGTTGGAGGTGGGTTGGGTCCTTCAGCGCCATCCAACGTCCCTCCTGGTGGCCTTTGGCCTCGCTTGGGGATGTTGGAGCTGGATTGGGTCCCTCAGCGCCATCCAATGTCCCTCCTGGTGGCCCTTGGTCTCCCCGCGGGGAGGTTGGAGGTGGGTTGGGTCCCTGAGTGCCATCCAACGTCCCTCCTGGTGGCCCTTGGTGTCCCTCGGGGATGTTGGAGCTGGATTGGGTCCCTCAGCGCCATCCAACGTCCCTCCTGGTGGCCCTTGGCCACCTCTGGGGATGCTGGAGCTGGATTGGGTCCCTCAGCGCCATCCAATGTCCCTCCTGGTGGCCCTTGGTCTCCCCGCGGGGAGGTTGGAGATGGGTTGGGTCCTTCAGCGCCATCCAACGTCCCTCCTGGTGGCCCTTGGTCTTCCTCGGGGAGGTTGGAGCTGGATTGGGTCCCTCAGCGCCATCCAATGTCCCTCCTGATGGCCTTTGGCCTCCCTCGGGGATGTTGGAGCTGGATTGGGTCCCTGAGCACCATCCAATGTCCCTCCTGGTGGCCCTTGGCCTCTTCTGGGGACACTGGAGCTGGATTGGGTCCCTCAGCGCCATCCAACGTCCCTCCTGATGGCCCTTGGTCTCCCCGCGGGGAGGTTGGAGGTGGGTTGGGTCCCTCAGCACCATCCAACGTCCCTCCTGATGGCCCTTGGTCTCCCTCGGGGATGTTGGAGCTGGATTGGGTCCCTCAGCGCCATCCAACGTCCCTCCTGGTGGCCCTTGGCCTCTTCTGGGGACACTGGAGCTGGATTGGGTCCCTCAGCGCCATCCAACGTCCCTCCTGGTGGCCCTTGGCCTCTTCTGGGGACGCTGGAGCTGGATTGGGTCCCTCAGCACCATCCAACGTCCCTCCTGGTGGCCCTTGGCCTCTTCTGGGGACACTGGAGCTGGATTGGGTCCCTCAGCACCATCCAACGCCCCTCCCGGTGGCCCTTGGCCTCCCTCGGTGACACTGGTGTCCCTTGCTGTCCCTGGACGCCATCCCTTGTCCCTCCTGGTGGCCCTGTGTCTCTTGGGGACACTGCAGTCGATTGGTGTCACTATAAACCATCTCTTGTCCCTCTGATGGCCTCTGGCTCTTCTTTGGGGCTTTGGGGACCTCCTGGGGCTGCTTTGGGTCCCCAGAGACGGTCCTCTGTCCCTCCTGATGGCCCTCCAGTTCCACCAGTTGCCCTCCAGTACCCCCCAGACTCCCCCAGTTCCAAGTCCCCCCCCAGTCCCCTCCCAGTTCCCCCCAGTTCCCATCCTAGTCCCTCCAGTTCCCTTCCCAGTCCCACTCAGTTCCACCCTGTTCCCCCCAGTCCCTCCCAGATCCCCCCAGTCTCCCCCAGTTCCCCCCTCAGCTCCCTCCCAGTGCCCCCTAGTCCCTTCCTAGTTCCCTTCCCAGTTCCACCCAGTTCCCCCCAGTCCCTCCCAGTTCCCCCTCAGTCCCTCCCAGTTCCCCCTCAGTCCCTCCCAGTTCCCCCTCAGTTCCACCCAGTTCCCCCCAGTCCCTCCCAGTTCCCCCTCAGTTCCCTCCAGTTCCCATCCTAGTCCCTCCCATCCACTCCCAGTGCCCCCCAGTTGCCTCCCACTTCCCCCCCAGTCCCCTCCAGTTCCCTTCCCAGTTCCCCCCAGTCCCTCCCAGTTACCCCTCAGTTCCCTCCAGTTCCCATCCCAGTCCACTCCCAGTGCCCCCCAGTTCTATCCCAGTTCCCTCCCAGTGCCCCCCAGTCCCCCCAGTTCCCTCGCAGTCCCTCCAGTTCCCTTCCCAGTTCCACCCAGTTCCCTCCCAGTGACCCCCAGTCCCCTCCAGTTCCCTTCCCAGTTCCACCCAGTTGCCTCCCAGTCCCTCCAGTTCCCTCCCAGTCCCCCCAGTCCCCTCCAGTTACCCCCAGTTCCATCCCAGTTCCATCCCAGTCGTCCCCCCCCCCTTCCTGGCGCAGCTGCTCTCCCTCTGCCCCCAAGCGCTGCCCGGGCACCGCCCACTGCCACCCCGGGGGGACACGGGGACATGGGGACACACGGGGGGACCAAACCCACTTTCCCCCCATCCTCATGTCCCGGTGTCCCCCCAGTGTCCCCCCACGGCCCTGTGTCCCCCCAATTCCCCCCAGTGTCCACAAAGTCCCTCAATGTCCTCCCGATGTCCCCATGTCCTCATGTCCCCCAATGTCCCCCAGGGTCCCCAATGTCCCCCCAATGTCCCTGTGTCCCCCCAGTGTCCCCAGTGTCCCCCCATGGCCCTGTCCCCCCCAATTCCCCCCAGTGTCCACAAAGTCCCCCAATGTCCCCCCAATGTCCCCATGTCCTCATGTCCCCGTGTCCCCCGGTGTCCCCAATGTCCCCCCAATGTCCCTGTGTCCCCCCAGTGTCCCCAGTGTCCCCCCATGGCCCTGTCCCCCCCAATGTCCCCCCAATGTCCCCATGTCCTCATGTCCCCGTGTCCCCCAGTGTCCCCAGTGTCCCCCCAATGTCCCTGTGTCCCCCCAGTGTCCCCAATGTCCCCCCATGGCCCTGTGTCCCCCCGATTCCCCCCAGTGTCCACCAAGTCCCTCAATGTCCCCCCGATGTCCCCATGTCCTCATGTCCCCATGTCCCCCCAGTGTCCCCAATGTCCCCCCATGGCCCTGTGTCCCCCAATACCCCCCAGTGTCCACAAAGTCCCCCAATGTCCCCCCGATGTCCCCATGTCCTCATGGCCCCGTGTCCCCCGGTGTCCCCAGTGTCCCCCAATGTCCCTGTGTCCCCCCAGTGTCCCCAGTGTCCCCCCATGGCCCTGTGTCCCCCCAATACCCCCCAATGTCCACAAAGTCCCTCAATGTCCCCCCGATGTCCCCATGTCCTCATGTCCCCCAATGTCCCCCAGTGTCCCCAATGTCCCCCCAATGTCCCCCCAATGTCCCCGTGTCCCCCCAGTGTCCCCAGTGTCCCCCCATGGCCCTGTCCCCCCCAATTCCCCCCAGTGTCCACAAAGTCCCCCAATGTCCCCCCAATGTCCCCATGTCCTCATGTCCCCATGTCCCCCGGTGTCCCCAATGTCCCCCCAATGTCCCTGTGTCCCCCCAGTGTCCCCCCATGGCCCTGTCCCCCCCAATGTCCCCCCAATGTCCCTGTGTCCCCCCAGTGTCCCCAATCTCCCCCCATGGCCCTGTGTCCCCTCAATACCCCCCAGTGTCCACAAAGACCCTCAATGTCCCCATGTCCCCCAATGTCCCCCGGTGTCCCCAGTGTCCCCAATGTCCCCCCAATGTCCCTGTGTCCCCCCAATTCCTCTCAATGTCCACAAAGTCCCCCAATGTCCCCCCAATGTCCCCATGTCCCCATGTCCCCCCATGTCCCCATGTCCCCCCGTGTCCCCATGTCCCCCATGTCCCCATATGTCCCCATGTCTGTCCCCCCCCCGACATCCCCCCACTCCTCAGCACCTTTTTGGGGGTCCCGGGGGGAGGAGGGGGACAGGGGGACCCCAGTGTCCCTTGGGCTCCCCCCAGGGCCAGGAGCTGGTGGTGGTGGGGGGGTGTCAGGGGTCAGAGGTCGGGGGGGTCAGTAGGGTCACGGGGGGGGCTGAGGGGGACATGGGGGGGTCACAGAGGGACATGGGGGGGTCAGAGGACTCATGGGGGACATGGGGGGGGGGTCAGAAGTTGGGGGGACACCAAGAGGGTCAGAGGGGTCAGGGGGATTTGGGGGGGGGGGTGGTGGTTATGGGGGGCGGGGAGGGGGAGCTTACACCCCCCCCCCAAATAGGGCTGAGACCCCCCCAAAAGGGGCCCAGAACCCCAGAAATGGGGCTTCCCCCCCCCCCCAATGGGGGTCAGGCCCCCTTAAATGGGGCTCGCCCCCCCCCCCCCAACTGGGCTCAGACCCCCAGAAATGGGGCTCAGCACCCCCCCGGGGCTCAGCGCCCCCCCCCCCCCCAAAGGGGCTCAGGCCCCCCCAAATGGGGTGTGGACCCCCCCAAATGGGGTGTGGACCCCCCCAAACAGGAGCTCAGACCCCCAGAAATGGGGCTCAGCCCCCCCCCCCCCCATGGGGCTTAGACCCCCTAAGGGGCTCAGCCCCCCCCCCCCAAAATGGAGCTTAGACCCCCCCCAAAGGGGCTCAGCCCCCCCAAATGGGGCGTGGACCCCCCAAATGGGTTTCAGACCCCCTCCAGAAATGGGGTTCAGCCCCCCCCCCATGGGGCTTAGACCCCCTAACGGGGCTCAGTCCCCCCCCCAAAATGGAGCTTAGATCCTCCCCCCAAAGGGGCTCACCCCCCACAAATGGGGCGTGGACCCCCCAAATGGATTTCAGACCCCCCCCAAAAGGGACTCAGACCCCCAGAAATGGGGCTCAGTCGTCCCCCCCCCAAAATGGAGCTTAGATCCCCCCCCAAAGGGGCTCAGCCCCCCTAAATGGGGCGTGGATCCCCCAAATGGGTTTCAGACCCCCCCCCAGAAATGGGGCTCAGCCCCCCCCCCCGGGGTTCAGCCCCCCCCACCCTCCCCATGGGGCTTAGACCCCCTAATGGGGCTCAGTCCCCCCCCCCAAATGGAGCTTAGACCCTCCCCCCAAAGGGGCTCAGCCCCCCCCAAATGGGGCGTGGACCCCCCAAATGGATTTCAGACCCCCCCGCCCCCGGGGCTCAGCCCCCCACCCCAACAATGGGGCTTAGACCCCCCCCCCCAAAGGGGCTCAGCCCCCCCAAATGGGGTGTGGACCCCCCCAAACAGGAGCTCAGACCCCCAGAAATGGGGCTCAGCCCCCCCCCCATGGGGCTTAGACCCCCTAAGGGGCTCAGCCCCCCCCCCCCCCAAAATGGAGCTTAGACCCCCCCAAAGGGGCTCAGCCCCCCCCTAAATGGGGCGTGGACCCCCCAAATGGATTTCAGACCCCCCCCAGAAATGGGGCTCAGCCCCCCCCCCCATGGGGCTTAGACCTCCTAAGGGGCTCAGCCCCCCCCCCCCCAAAATGGAGCTTAGACCCCCCCAAAGGGGCTCAGCCCCCCCAAATGGGGCGTGGACCCCCCAAATGGTTTTCAGACCCCCCCCAAAAGGGGCTCAGACCCCCAGAAATGGGGGTCCCAGAAATGGGAGTAAATACCCCCCCTCCCCTCCCCCCCCGGATCAAATACCCCCCGCCATTAAGGAAAATACCCCCTCCCCGGGGGCAAATGACCCCCCCCCCCCGGGTAAATACCCCCCTACCTCGGGGCAGCTGCCCCCCCCCCCGGGTATGTGCCCCTCTCCCCTGGGGTAAATACCCCCCCCCCCCCGTAAATACCCCCCCCGGGGTAAATAACGCCCCCATGGGGCAACTAACCCCCCCATTGGGGAAATCCCCCCCCCCTTCCTTGGGGTAAATACCCCCCCGGGGCAAGTGACGCCCCCCCCGGGGCAAGTGACGCCCCCCCTGGCCCCTGATGCCCCAAAGGTCCCTGATGGTCCCTAAATGTCCCCAAATGTCCCCAAATCTCCCTGACACCCCCCGGGGTCCCTGATGGTCCCCAAATGTCCCCAATGTCCCGACACCACCCAATGTCCCCAATGGTCCCCAAATGTCCTCAATGTCCCCAAATGTCCCCAATGGCCCTGACACCCCCCGTGTCCCCAAATGTCCCCAATGTTCCTGAGACCTCCTGTGTCCCCAATGTCCCCAAATGTCCCCAATGTCCCCAATGCCCCCAACACCCCCCGTGTCCCCAATGGTCCCCAATGTCCCCAAATGTCCCCAATGTCCCCAAATGTCCCCAATGGCCCTGACACCCCCTGTGTCCCCAATGTCCCCAAATGTCCCCAATGTTCCTGAGACCTCCTGTGTCCCCAATGTCCCCAAATGTCCCCAATGTCCCCAAATGTCCCCAAATGTCCCCAATGTCCCCAACACCCCCTGTGTCCCCAATGTCCCCAAATGTCCCCAAATGTCCCCAATGCCCCCGACACCCCCTGTGTCTCCAATGTCCCCAAATGTCCCCAATGCCCCCGGCACCCCCTATGTCTCCAGGGGTCCCCAAATGTCCCCAATGTTCCCGACACCTCCTGTGTCCCCAATGGTCCCCAAATGTCCCCAATGCCCCCAACACCCCCTGTGTCCCCAATGGTCCCCAGTGTCCCCAAATGTCCCCAATGCCCCCGGCACCACTCATGTCTCCAGGGGTCCCCAAATGTCCCCAATGTTCCTGACACCACCCGTGTCCCCAATGGTCCCCAAATGTCCTCAGTGCCCCCGACACCCCCCAATGTCCCCAGTGTCCCCAAATGTCCCCGACACCTCCTGTCCCCCCAGTGGTCCCCAAATGTCCCCAAAGTCCCCAACACCCCCTGTGTCCCCAATGGTCCCCAGTGTCCCCAAATGTCCCCAATGCCCCCGACACCCCCTGTGTCCCCAATGTCCCCAAATGTCCCCAATGCCCCCGACACCCCCTGTGTCCCCAATGTCCCCAAATGTCCCCAATGGCCCTGACACCCCCTGTGTCCCCAATGTCCCCAAATGTCCCCAATGTCCCCAATGTCCCCAACACCCCCTGTGTCCCCAATGGTCCCCAGTGTCCCCAAATGTCCCCAATGCCCCCGGCACCCCTCATGTCTCCAGGGGTCCCCAAATGTCCCCAATGTTCCTGAGACCTCCTGTGTCCCCAGTGGTCCCCAAATGTCCCCAGTGCCCCCAACACCCCCCGTGTCCCCAATGGTCCCCAGTGTCCCCAAATGTCCCCAATGCCCCCGACACCCCCCGTGTCCCCAATGGTCCCCAGTGTCCCCAAATGTCCCCAATGCCCCCGACACCCCCCGTGTCCCCAATGGTCCCCAGTGTCCCCAAATGTCCCCAATGCCCCCGACACCCCCCGTGTCCCCAATGGTCCCCAGTGTCCCCAAATGTCCCCAGTGCCCCCGATACCCCCCAATGTCCCCAGGGCCCCCCCAGCCCTCCCCGCCACCAGGGCGGCGCCACAAGGCGGAAGTGCCTCTCCCGCCGCCGCCTCCTCCTCCTCTATGGTGCGGAGCGGAGGGGCACTTCCGGTTCCCACGGGGCCGCTCCCCGGAAGTCCCACCTCTCCCACCATTTCCGGTTCCGGTGGGGGTGTTTCCGGTTCCGGGGTTACCGGGGCGGCCATGGGCGCTCACCTGGTCCGGCGTTACCTCGGGGATGCGGAGACGGAGCCGGACCCGCTGCAGATGCCGACCTTCCCCCCGCAGCTGGGGCTGCCGCGCCGGGAGCCCCGCGGTCAGTCCCGGACAAGGGGGGGCGGACACCGGCGGGGACACACACACACACACACAGCGGGGGGCGGACACGGCGGGGGGGGGGAACACGGGGGGACACACACCGGGCGGGGATGGGGGGGGTGACCCCGGCCCCGGGGTGTCATTGGGGTGTCCCCGCGGGACCGGATCCTCGCGTGACCCCCGTGTCCCCGCGGTGTCACACCCCGTCCCCCCACCCCCCCCGTGTGAGCTCTCGTGTGACCCCTTCGTGACCTCTCGTGTGACCCCCTCATGGCCTCTTGTGTGACCTCTCACGACCTTTCGTGTGACCTCTCCTGTGACCCCCTCGTGTCCCCTCGTGTGACCCCCCCATGACCTCTCGTGTGACCCCCTCCTGTGACCCCCTCGTGTGACCTCATGTGACCTCTCGTGACCCCTCGTGTCCCTTCGCGGGACCCCCTCGTGTCCCCTCGTGTCCTCCCATGTCCCTTTGTGTGTCCTCGTCCCTTCGTGTGTCCCCTCCACGTCACTCCCCGTGTCCCCCCGTGTCCTCTCCTGTGTCCCTCCCGTGTTCCCACCGTGTCACCCTCTTGTGCCCCTATGTCCCCCCGTGTTCTCTAACGTGTCCCCACTGTGTCCCCCTTTGTCCCCTCCCCGTGTCCCCTCATGTCCCCCCCCCCATGTCCCCACCTGTGCCCCCCATATCTCTCCCCAAGTGTCCCTCCGTGTGTCCCACATGTCCCCACCCCATGTCCCCTCCCGTGTGTCCCCCCCCCATGTCCCCCATGTCTCCTCCCCCCGTGTGTCCCCTCTGTCCCCACCCATGTCCCCCGTGTGTCCCCAAATGTCATTTGGGGAGACATGGGTTCCCCCCCCACGTCTCCTCCTGTGTCCCCGTGTCCTCTCCCATCTTGTCACACGTCCCCTGTCCTTGTCACCTCTCGCCCATCCCGGCCACGTCCCTCTGTCACCAGCGTGTCCCCATGGGGGTGGCTGCAGCACTGTCCCCCCCTCCCGTGTCTCTGTCCCCTCCTCCGCTGACATGTCCCCCCCTGTGTCCCCGTCTGTCCTCCACACGTCCCCCCCCCTGTGCCACGTGGGTCCCACTGTCCCTGCCTGACACTGCCGTGTCACCCCCTCGGGTCCCCCTCCCTGCGCTGTGTCCCCACCCGTTGCCACGTGTGTCCCTGTGGTGGCCATCCCCTCTGTCCCCACCCCTGCCGTGTCCCCCGGTCCCCGTGCTTGCCGCGTGTCCCCATGTGCCACATGGCTGCCGATGTCCCCACGATAGCCACTCACCGTGTCCCCAACCCTGCTGGGCGTCCCCACATGCCACGTGTGTCCCCACATCCCTGCGGTGGCCACCCAGTGTCCCCCGTCCCGCCACATCCCCTGGTCCCCGTCCCTGCTGCGTGTCCCCATGTCCCCGCCGTGTCCCCACCACTGCTGTGTGTCCCCACGTGCCACATGGGTGCCAATGTCCCCACAGTGGCCACCCACAGTGTCCCCAACACTGCTGTGTGTCCCCACCTGTGTGCTATTGTCCCCACCGTGTCCCCAACCCTGCTGTGTGTCCCCACGTGTGTGCCATCGTCCCCACCGTGTCCCCAACCCTTCTGCGTGTCCCCACCTATGTGCCATCGTCCCCACCGTGTCCCCAACCCTGCTGCGTGTCCCCACGTGTGTGCCATCGTCCCCACCGTGTCCCCAACCCTTCTGCGTGTCCCCACGTGTGTGCCATCGTCCCCACCGTGTCCCCAACCCTGCTGCGCGTCCCCACGTGTGCCATCGTCCCCACCGTGTCCCCAACCCTGCTGTGTGTCCCCACGTGTGTGCCATCGTCCCCACCGTGTCCCCAACCCTGCTGTGTGTCCCCACGTGTGTGCCATCGTCCCCACCGTGTCCCCAACCCTGCTGCGTGTCCCCACCAGTGTGCCATCGTCCCCACTGTGTCCCCAACCCTGCTGTGTGTCCCCACGTGTGTGCCATCGTCCCCACCGTGTCACCATCTGTGTGCCAGTGTCCCCACCATGTCCCCACTCCTGCTGCGCGTCCCCACGTGTGCCATCGTCCCCACCGTGTCCCCAACCCTGCTGTGTGTCCCCACGTGTGTGCCATCGTCCCCACCGTGTCCCCAACCCTGCTGTGTGTCCCCACGTGTGTGCCATCGTCCCCACCGTGTCCCCAACCCTGCTGCGTGTCCCCACGTGTGTGCCATCGTCCCCACCGTGTCCCCAACCCTTCTGCGTGTCCCCACGTGTGCGAGTGTCCCCACCGTGTCCCCAACCCTGCTGTGTGTCCCCACCTGTGTGCCATCGTCCCCACCGTGTCCCCAACCCTGCTGTGTGTCCCCACGTGTGTGCCAGTGTCCCCACTGTGTCCCCAACCCTTCTGCGTGTCCCCACATGTGTGCCATCGTCCCCACCGTGTCCCCAACCCTGCTGTGTGTCCCCACGTGTGTGCCAGTGTCCCCACTGTGTCCCCAACCCTGCTGTGTGTCCCCACCTGTGTGCCATCGTCCCCACCGTGTCCCCACGTGTGTGCCATCGTCCCCACCGTGTCCCCAACCCTGCTGTGTGTCCCCACATGTGTGCCATCGTCCCCACCGTGTCCCCCTCCCTGCTGCGTGTCCCCACGTATGTGCCATCGTCCCCACCGTGTCCCCAGTCCTGTTGTGTGTCCCCACGTGTGTGCCATCGTCCCCACCGTGTCCCCAGTCCTGTTGTGTGTCCCCACGTGTGTGCCATCGTCCCCACCGTGTCCCCAACCCTGCTGTGTGTCCCCACGTGTGTGCCATCGTCCCCACCATGTCCCCAACCCTTCTGCGTGTCCCCACGTGTGTGCCAGTGTCCCCCGTCCTCCTGCATGTCCCCACCTGTGTGCCAGCATCCCCACAGCCACCACCCCCTGTGTCCCCTTCCTGCCCTGTGTCCCCACATGCCACGCGTGTCCCTGCGTGTCCGCCCCCCCCCCAAATGCCGCATCCCCTTTTCCCCATCGATGTCCCCAGGGTGCCCGTCCCCGCGCGTGTGTGTGTGTGTGTGTCCCTCCCCTCCCCTCCCCGCTGGCGCTGACCCGTGTCCCCTCCCCGGTGACAGAGATGGTGGCCACGGCGCAGCAGCTGGCGGGGGGACGGGTGCCGCTGGAGCAGAGGGATTTCTGCGCCCATCACCTGCTGCGGCTGCTGCGATGTCAGCGCGACGCCTTCCCCGTCCCCTGGGAGTGCCGGGACCTGCGCCACGCCTGGGACGCCTGCCAGCACCGCGAGTACCGCCGGGACACGGGGAGGGGGACATCGGGGACACCGCGGGGTTACGGGGAACCGGGGATGTGGGGGGGACGGGGGGGGGACAGGGGATGGAGATGTGAAGGGATGGGGGACACGGAGGGGACACCGGGATACGGGGGGGATGTGGGGATGGAGGTGGCCAGGGGACACGGGGACATGGAGGGGACAGTGGGACATGGTGGGGACAGGGGATGGAGGTGTGAAGGGATGGGGGACACGGAGGGGACACCGGGGTATGGGGGGGATGTGGGGATGGAGGTGGCCAGGGGACACGGGGACACGGAGGGGACATGGGGACATGGAGGGGACAGGGGACACGGAGGGGACAGTGGGACATGGGGACAGTGGGGTACAGGGGGGACGTGGGGATGGAGGTGGCCAGGGGACACGGGGACACGGAGGGGACACGGGGACATGGAGGGGACAGTGGGACATGGGGGGGGACAGGGGACACGGGGACATGGAGGGGACAGTGGGACATGGGGGGGACAGGGGATGGAGATGTGCAGGGATGGGGGACAGGGGACATGGGGACATCTGAGGGGACAGTGGGACATGGAGGGGATGTGAGGGGGTCACCGGGACATGGGGACAGCAGAACACAGGGGGGGACATGTGAGGTCACCAGGACACGAAGGGAACATGGGGACACCGGGATACGGGGGGATGTGGGGATGGAGGTGGCCAGGGGACACGGGGACATGGAGGGGACAGTGGGACATGGGGGGGACAGGGGATGGAGGTGTGAAGGGATGGGGGACACGGAGGGGACACCGGGATACGGGGGGGATGTGGGGATGGAGGTGGCCAGGGGACACGGGGACATGGAGGGGACAGTGGGACATGGGGGACATGGGGACAGCGGGGTACAGGGGGGATGTGGGGATGGAGGTGGCCAGGGGACACGGGGACACGGAGGGGACACGGGGACATGGAGGGGACAGGGGACATGGGGACATGTGAGGGGACAGTGGGACGTGGCGGGGACAGGGGATGGAGATGTGCAGGGATGGGGGACACGGAGGGGGCACCGGGGTATGGGGGGGGATGTGGGGATGGAGGTGGCCAGGGGACACGGGGACATGGAGGGGACAGTGGGACACGGGGACATGGAGGGGACAGTGGGACATGGGGGGGACAGGGGATGGAGATGTGCAGGGATGGGGGACACGGAGGGGACACCGGGATACGGGGGGGACATGGGGATGGAGGTGGCCAGGGGACACGGGGACACGGAGGGGACACGGGGACATGGAGGGGACAGTGGGACATGTTTGGGACAGGGGATGGAGATGTGCAGGGATGGGGGACAGGGGACATGGGGACATCTGAGGGGACAGTGGGACATGGAGGGGATGTGAGGGGGTCACCGGGACATGGGGACAGCAGGACACAGGGGGGGACATGTGAGGTCACCAGGACACGAAGGGAACATGGGGACATCGGGATACGGGGGGATGTGGGGATGGAGGTGGCCAGGGGACATGGGGACATGGAGGGGACAGTGGGACATGGCGGGGACAGGGGATGGAGATGTGCAGGGATGGGGGACACGGAGGGGACACCGGGATACGGGGGGGACATGGGGATGGAGGTGGCCAGGGGACACGGGGACATGGAGGGGACAGTGGGACATGGGGGGGACAGGGGACACGGGGACACGGGGGGGACGTGAGGATGGAGATGGCCAGGGGACACGGGGACACGGAGGGGACAGTGGGACATGGGGGGGACAGGGGATGGAGATGTGCAGGGATGGGGGACACGGAGGGGACACCGGGATACGGGGGGGATGTGGGGATGGAGGTGGCCAGGGGACACGGGGACATGGAGGGGACAGTGGGACATGGGGGGGACAGGGGACACGGGGACACGGAGGGGACAGTGGGACATGGGGACAGTGGGGTACAGGGGGGACGTGGGGATGGAGATGGCCAGGGGACACGGGGACACGGATGGGACACTGGGACATGTGAGGGGACAGGGGACACGGGGACATGGAGGGGACAGTGGGACATGGGGACATGGAGGGGACAGTGGGACATGGGGGGGACAGGGGATGGAGATGTGCAGGGATGGGGGACAGGGGACACGGGGACATGGAGGGGACAGTGGGACATGGAGGGGATGTGAGGGGGTCACCGGGACATGGGGACAGCAGGACACGGGGGGGGATGTGAGGACACCAGGACACGAAGGGAACATGGGGACATCGGGATACGGGGGGATGTGGGGATGGAGGTGGCCAGGGGACACGGGGACATGGAGGGGACAGTGGGAAATGGCGGGGACAGGGGATGGAGATGTGCAGGGATGGGGGACACGGAGGGGACACCGGGATACGGGGGGGACATGGGGATGGAGGTGGCCAGGGGACACGGGGACATGGAGGGGACAGTGGGACATGGGGGGGACAGGGGACACGGGGACACGGGGGGGACGTGAGGATGGAGATGGCCAGGGGACACGGGGACACGGAGGGGACAGTGGGACATAGGGGGGACCGGGGACACGGGGGGGACGTGGGGATGGAGGTGGCCAGGGGACACGGGGACATGGAGGGGACAGTGGGACATGGGGACAGCGGGGTACGGGGGGGATGTGGGGATGGAGGTGGCCAGGGGACACGGGGACATGGAGGGGACACGGGGACATGGAGGGGACAGGCGACACGGGGACACAGAGGGGACAGTGGGACATGGGGACAGTGGGGTACAGGGGGGACGGGATGGAGATGGCCAGGGGACATGGAGGGGACAGTGGGACATGGGGGGGACAGGGGATGGAGATGTGCAGGGATGGGGGACACGGAGGGTACACCGGGATACGGAGGGGACATGGGGATGGAGGTGGCCAGGGGACACGGGGACACGGAGGGGACACGGGGACATGGAGGGGACAGGGGACACGGGGACACGGAGGGGACAGTGGGACATGGGGGGGACAGGGGATGGAGATGTGCAGGGATGGGGGACAGGGGACATGGGGACATCTGAGGGGACAGTGGGACATGGAGGGGATGTGAGGGGGTCACCGGGACATGGGGACAGCAGGACACGGGGGGGGACATGTGAGGTCACCAGGACACGAAGGGAACATGGGGACATCGGGATACGGGGGGATGTGGGGATGGAGGTGGCCAGGGGACATGGGGACATGGAGGGGACATTGGGACATGGCGGGGACAGGGGATGGAGATGTGCAGGGATGGGGGACACGGAGGGGACACCGGGATACGGGGGGGACATGGGGATGGAGGTGGCCAGGGGACACGGGGACATGGAGGGGACAGTGGGACATGGGGGGGACAGGGGACACGGGGACACGGGGGGGACGTGAGGATGGAGATGGCCAGGGGACACGGGGACACGGAGGGGACAGTGGGACATGGGGGGGACAGGGGATGGAGATGTGCAGGGATGGGGGACACGGAGGGGACACCGGGATACGGGGGGGATGTGGGGATGGAGGTGGCCAGGGGACACGGGGACATGGAGGGGACAGTGGGACATGTGAGGGGACAGGGGACACGGGGACATGGAGGGGACAGTGGGACATGTTTGGGACAGGGGACGGAGATGTGCAGGGATGGGGGACAGGGGACATGGGGACATCTGAGGGGACAGTGGGACATGGAGGGGATGTGAGGGGGTCACCGGGACATGGGGACAGCAGGACACGGGGGGGGGACATGTGAGGTCACCAGGACACGAAGGGAACATGGGGACATCGGGATACGGGGGGATGTGGGGATGGAGGTGGCCAGGGGACACGGGGACATGGGGGGGACAGTGGGACATGGGGGGGACAGGGGACACGGGGACATGGAGGGGACAGTGGGACATGTTTGGGACAGGGGATGGAGATGTGCAGGGATGGGGGACAGGGGACATGGGGACATCTGAGGGGACAGTGGGACATGGGGACATGGAGGGGACAGTGGGACAGGTACAGGGAACCCAGTGGACAGAGGGGACAAGAGGACACCGGGATATGGAGGGGACATGGGGGAGGAGATGTGTAGGGATGGGGGACACGGGGGGACACTGGGACGTGTTGGGGGACACGGGGACACCAGGACACGGCAGGGGGAAAGAGGGACGCAGCGGTACAGGGATGGGGGGGACAGGGGACATGGGGACATGGGGACAGGGGGGACGTGGGGACGGAGAGGGGTAAGGATCGGGGGGGGGGACACATGGGGACACCAGGACACAGAGGGGACATGGGGGGGGACACCAGGACACAGGGATGGGGACAGGGGACATGGCAGGGGGACACATGGGGACATGAGACGCGGGGACGGGGGAACAAGGGCATGGGGGGGAAGGTGACATGGGGACAGAGTACCGGGGACACAGGGTGACACTGGGACATGGGGGCGATGGGGGGGGGGGGACGGGACACAGGAGGGACACCGGGACATGTCAATGGGGGAGGTGACAGGGACATGGGGTGGGGGGACACCAGGAGTGAGGGGACAGGGTTGGGGACCCCATGGTGTCCTCCGGGCTTCCCCGTCCCCATCCCCGTCCCCATCTCCATGTTGTCCCTGTCCCCACGGTGTCCCCAACCCCGGGGTGTCCCTGGTGCGGCGGTGGCCCCGGTGACAGCCCGGTGACACGCCTGTCCCCAGCTACGTGATGCGCATGAAGGAGTTCGAGCGGGAGCGGCGGCTGCTCCAGCGCCAGAAGCGAATTCGGCAACGGGAGGCGGCGGCTGCCACCACCGAGTGACGGTGACAGGGGGGGGACACCGGGGACACGCAGTGACACGGGGACACCCGCCGCGCAATAAACCTGCGGAGCTGATGTCACGCTGGCCTGTCGCTGCGCTCGGGGACACTGGGGACAACGCGGTGGCTCACCCCCGGGGTGGCCGTGACCCCCCCCCCCCCTCCCTGCCAGCGTGGGGACAGAGGGGACTGTCCCCAAGGGGTGACCGTCACCCCCCATGTGTCCCCCTGGGGTGGGACGATGACAGGTCACACGCATAGAGGGGGTGACATGATTTATTGTCGCCTGCAGGGACGGGGCGGGGGACAATGACAGGTCACATGCGGGTGACACGGGCCATGGTCACAGGCCACACGTGGGTGACACCGTTTTGTCACCGACGGTGGCCTCAGACGCTGCCACCGCTGTCACCGGGTGGCTGGGTCAGCCCCGTGGGTGACACTGCCACTGGGGAGGGGACAGGGACAGCGGGGACGGGGACGCTGGGGCTGGGACCCCGTGGGTGACAAGGGACAGCAGGGCCACCTCCCCCTGTCCTGCTGTGAGCATGGGGCAGGCGACGGGCTCGTGTCCCCGTGTCACCTGTCCCCACCGCTGGCTCAGGGCCTTACCAGGGTGTCCCCGAGGCTCAGCGCAGGACGGGAGGGTGACAGGGACAGGTCAGGGTGTCACCGTGCTGTCCCTGAGGCTCAGCACAGGACAGGAGGGGGACAGGGACAGGGAGAGGTCAGGGTGTCACCGTGCTGTCCCCAAGGCTCAGCACAGGACAGGAGGGTGACAGTGACAGGGACAGGTCAGGGTGTCACCGTGCTGTCCCCAAGGCTCAGCACAGGACGGGAGGGTGACAGGGACAGGTCAGGGTGTCCCCACGTTGTCCCCAGGGCTCAGCCGGGGGGAGGATGAGATGTCCCCTCGAGGCGTTGAGGGTGTGTCACGGGCTGTCCCCGGTGTCACAGCAGAAGGGGAACGACGGGGGACCGGGGTGTCCCCGCAGGGGGTGCGTGGGGGGGTGGGGGGGTGTCCCCGCGGCTGTCCCCGATGTCACAGCAGGAAGGGGACGATGGGGGAGCGCAGGGGGGGGTAGTCGCGGAACTCCCGCAGGTAGCTGCGGTGCTTCCCCTGCGCCCAGATGGCCATCTGCACGAAGCCCACCAGCGAGAAGAGGGCCACTGCGGGGCCACCGTCACCGTGGGGGACATGGGACACACCCGGGGGGGACAGGGAACATGGGGGGGGGGGTGGGTGGGACATGGGGACACGGATGACAAAGGGACACTGGTGGGATTTGGGCAACTACGGGTGGGACGCTGACCCCAGGGTGGGACACGGGGCCCCGGGGGGGGGGTGACATGGGGAACCCGGGGTGGGACAGGGGACGTGGTGGCCCTGAGGGGGACAGGGGACGTGGGGACGGGGTCTGAGGGACATGGGAGTGGGGGACAGGGGGACACTGGGGTGGGACAGGGGACGTGGTGGCCCTGAGGGGGACAGGGGACGTGGGGACGGGGTCTGAGGGACATGGGGGTGGGGGACAGGGGGACACTGGTGGCCCTGAGGGGGACAGGGGACGTGGGGACGGGGTCTGAGGGACGTGGGGGTGGGGGACAGGGGGACACTGGGGTGGGACAGTGGATATGGTGGCCCTGAGGGGGACAGGGGACACTGGGGGGGATTGGGGATGTGGGACGCTGACCCCAGGGTGGGACACGGGGCCCCGGGGGGGTGACATGGGGAACCCGGGGTGGGACAGGGGACGTGGTGGCCCTGAGGGGGACAGGGGACGTGGGGACGGGGTCTGAGGGACGTGGGGGTGGGGGACAGGGGGACACTGGGGTGGGACAGGGGATATGGTGGCCCTGAGGGGGACAGGGGACACTGGGGGGGATTGGGGATTTGGGACACTGGGGGTGGGACGCTGACCCCAGGTGGGACACGGGGCCTGGGGGGGTGACATGGGGACCCCGGGGTGGGACAGGGGACGTGGTGGCCCTGAGGGGGACAGGGGATGTGGGGACGGGGTCTGAGGGACATAAGGGTGGGGGACAGGGGGACACTGGAGTGGGACAGGGGATGTGGTGGCCCTGAGGGGGACATGGGGACGGGGTCTGAGGGATGTGGGGGACAGGGGGACACTGGGGTGGGACAGGGGATGGGGTGGCCCTGAGGGGGACAGGGGTGTGGGGGACAGGGGGACATTGGGGCGGGACGCTGACCCCAGGGTGGGACTGAGTGCCTGGGGGGGTGACATGGGGACCCCAGGGGTGGGACAGGGGACGTGGTGGCCCTGAGGGGGACATGGGACGTGGGGACGGGGTCTGAGGGACATGGGGGTGGGGGATAGAGGGACACTGGGGTGGGACAGGGGACGTGGTGGCCCTGAGGGGGACATGGGGACGGGGTCTGAGGGACATGGCAGACACTGGGGTGGGACACTGACCCCAGGGTGGGACATGGGGCCGGGGGGGGTGACATGGGGACCCCGGGGTGGGACAGGGGACGTGGTGGCCCTGAGGGGGACAGGGGATGTGGGGACGGGGTCTGAGGGACATAAGGGTGGGGGACAGGGGGACACTGGAGTGGGACAGGGGATGTGGTGGCCCTGAGGGGGACATGGGGACGGGGTCTGAGGGATGTGGGGGACAGGGGGACACTGGGGTGGGACAGGGGATGGGGTGGCCCTGAGGGGGACAGGGGTGTGGGGGACAGGGGGACATTGGGGCGGGACGCTGACCCCAGGGTGGGACTGAGTGCCTGGGGGGGTGACATGGGGACCCCAGGGGTGGGACAGGGGACGTGGTGGCCCTGAGGGGGACATGGGACGTGGGGACGGGGTCTGAGGGACATGGGGGTGGGGGATAGAGGGACACTGGGGTGGGACAGGGGACGTGGTGGCCCTGAGGGGGACATGGGGACGGGGTCTGAGGGACATGGCAGACACTGGGGTGGGACACTGACCCCAGGGTGGGACATGGGGCCGGGGGGGGTGACATGGGGACCCCGGGGTGGGACAGGGGATGTGGTGGCCCTGAGGGGGACATGGGACATGGGGACGGGGTCTGAGGGACATGAGGGACAGGGGGACACTGGGGCGGGACGCTGACCCCAGGGTGGGACACGGGGCCTGGGGGGGTGACATGGGGACCCCGGGGTGGGACAGGGGACGTGGTGGCCCTGAGGGGGACATGGGACGTGGGGACGGGGTCTGAGGGACATGGGGGTGGGGGACAGGGGGACACTGGTGGCCCTGAGGGGGACAGGGGACGTGGGGACGGGGTCTGAGGGACGTGGGGGTGGGGGACAGGGGGACACTGGGGTGGGACAGGGGATGGGGTGGCCCTGAGGGGGACATGGGTGTGGGGGACAGGGGGACACTGGGGCGGGACGCTGACCCCAGGGTGGGACTGAGGGCCTGGGGGGGTGACATGGGGACCCCAGGGGTGGGACAGGGGACGTGGTGGCCCTGAGGGGGACATGGGACGTGGGGATGGGGTCTGAGGGACGTGGGGGTGGGGGACAGGGGGACACTGGGGTGGGACAGGGGATGTGGTGGCCCTGAGGGGGACAGGGGTGTGGGGGACAGGGGGACACTGGGGTGGGACGCTGACCCCAGGGTGGGACATGTGGCCCGGGGGGGTGACATGGGGACCCAGGGGTGGGACAGGGGACGTGGTGGCCCTGAGGGGGACAGTGACCGTGGGGATGGGGGGACAGGGGGGGGGACATGGGGACACTGGGGGGGATTGGGGATTTGGGACACTGGGGGTGGGACGCTGACCCCGGGGTGGGACAGAGGGCCCCGGGGGGGTGACATGGGGACCCCGGGGTGGGACAGGGGGACACCCCAGAGTGCTGCCCCCCCCCCCTCCCACCCCCCCCGGTGCCCCCCCCTCCATGGTGCCCCCCCCCTCACCGGGCAGACACTGTGTCATGATGGTGAACCCGATCCAGGACCCGACCTGGGGGGGGGGGGGGGGGGGGGACACAGCACCCGTCGGGGGGGGGCAGTTCCCCCCAGGGCAGTTGTGCCCCGCCCCCCCCTCCCCGGGGGCTCCCCCCTTGTGGTGACCCCCCCAGTGCACTGACACCCCCCCCCCGGGTGGTTGGGGCCCCCCCCAGCACTGTCACCCCCCCCGGCGGGTGCTGCCTCCCCCCAAAACAGTGCCCCCCCCCCCGACCAGTGTCACCCCCCCAGTGCCCCCCCCCCACTGTCACCTCCCCCAGTGCTGCCCCCCCCCGCACCCCAGTGCCCCCCCAGCGCTGTGCGCCCCCCCTAAGCAGTGTCACCCCCCCCAATGCCCCCCCAGCAGTGTCCCTCCCCCTGAGCAGTGTCACCCCCCCCCCAGTGCCCCCCAAACACCCACACACCAGTGTGCCCCCCCCCCCGGTGCCCCCCCAAACACCCCCCCAGCAGTGTCCCCCTCCAGTGCCCCCCCCCCAGTGCCCCCCCAATTACCCCATCAGCAGTGTGTCGCCCCCCCAGCAGTGTCCCCCTCCAGTGCCCCCCCCAAACACCCCCCCACCAGTTTTCCCCCCCCCGGTGCCCCCCCAAACACCCCCCAGCAGTGTCCCCCCCCCAGTGCCCCCCCAAACACCCCCCCAGCAGTGTGCCCCCCCCCGGTGCCCCCCCAAACACCCCCCCAGCAGTGTCCCCCCCCAGTGCCCCCCCAATTACCCCCTCAGCAGTGTGTCGCCCCCCCAGCAGTGTCCCCCTCCAGTGCCCCCCCCAAACACCCCCCCACCAGTTTTCCCCCCCCCGGTGCCCCCCCAAACACCCCCCAGCAGTGTCCCCCCCCCAGTGTCCCCCCCCCCAGCAGTGTCCCCCTCCAGTGCCCCCCCAAACACCCCCCCCCAGTGTGCCCCCCCAATTACCCCCCCAGCAGTGTCCCCCCCCCACCAGTGTGCCCCCCCCCAGTGCCCCCCAAACACCCCCCAGCATTGTGTCCCCCCCCAGTGCCCCCCCAATTACCCCCCCAGCAGTGTCCCCCCCCCCAGCAGTGTCCCCCTCTGGTGCCCCCCCCAGTGCCCCCCAAACACCCCCCAGCATTGTGTCCCCCCCCAGTGCCCCCCCAATTACCCCCCCAGCAGTGTCCCCCCCCCCAGCAGTGTCCCCCTCTGGTGCCCCCCCCAGTGCCCCCCCAAACACCCCCCCCACCAGTGTGTCCCCCCCTGGTGCCCCCCCAAACACCCCCCAGCAGTGTCCCCCCCCAGTGCCCCCCAAACCCCCCCCCAGCAGTGTCCCCCTCCAGTGCCCCCCCCCAGTGCCCCCCCAATTACCCCCCCAGCAGTGTCCCCCCCCCCCAGCAGTGTCCCCCCTCCAGTGCCCCCCCCCCAGTGCCCCCCCAAACACCCCCCAGCAGTGTCCCCCCCCCCCAGCAGTGTCCCCCCCCCAGTGCCCCCCCAATTACCCCCTCAGCAGTGTCCCTCCCCCCCAGCAGTGTCCCCCTCCAGTGCCCCCCCAAGTACCCCCTCCCCCCCAATGTGCCCCCCCCCCGGTGCCCCCCCCCCCCCACCTCGTAGGTGTAGTTGGGGCAGGAGACGAGGAGGAAGAGCCACGTGAAGGGGTTGCGGGTGGGGTACGGGATCTTCCGCGTCTTCGAGCCTGTGTGTGTCGTCCCCCCCCCCCCCGGCACACGCGTGTGACACCCCCACACGCGTGTGACACCCCCGTACCCCCCCCCCCGCCCCCGCATCATCGCCTGTCCTCCCTGTGCCCCCCCCCCCCCCCCCCCCCCAGTGGGTGCTGCCACAGGCGTGTGTGTGGTCACAGGCGCTGTGTGTGTGCCCCCCCCCCCCCCCGAAAAGGGGCAGCCCTTTGGCCCCCCCCAGCCCTGTGTGCCCCCCCCCCCCCCCCCCGTGTCCCCGTGTCCCCCCCCCGTGTCCCCTCACCGGCGGGGCGCAGGTTCCGCAGGGCCACGTGGATGGAGAAGTTGCCGAGTTGGCAGAACTGGATGGGGGGGGGGGGGGACATATGGGGGGGGGGCACTGAGCTGCAGGTGGCACCCGGACCCCCCCCCAACTATGCCCCCTGCACCCCAATGCCCCCCCCGCACCCCAATGCCCCCCCAGCTCCCACTGGGACCCCCCCCAGCACCCTAATGCCCCCCCAGGTCCCACTGGGACCCCCCCCCCAGCACCCCAATGCCCTCCCCAGCTCCTACTGGGACCCCCCCAGCACCCCAATGCCCCCCCCGCCCTCCAATCGCCCCCCAGCTCCCACTGGGACCCGCCCCAGCACCCCTCCCGGCACCCCAATGCCCCCCCAGCACCTCAATGCCCCCCCCCCCCGCACCCCAATCCCCCCCCAGCACCCCAATGCCCCCCCCTGCACCCCAATGCCCCCCCAGCTCCCACTGGGAC
>NW_028128676.1:0-105740 GCF_965231255.1 Vanellus vanellus | reverse complement strand
GGTTCCAGGAGGCAGTGAGGACCAGCATCACTTTTCCCCGCTGGCGCCTTTGCTGTGGCAGGAAAAGCTGGACGTTTGTTTTTTTGCTCCAAACAGCCCTGAAAGTGAAAAAAGGTGCTTTTGAGGATAGAGTGGGCAGGAAGCAGAGCGTGCCAAATTGTGTGGGGCATTTGAAGGGGTTCCAGGAGGCAGTGAGGACCAGCATCACTTTTCCCTGCTGGCACCTTTGCTGTGGCAGCAAAAGCTGGACTTTTTTCTTTTTGCTCCAAACAGCGCCGAAAGTGAAAAAAGGTGCTTTTGAGGCTAGAGTCGGCAGGAAAGCAGAGAGGGCCAAATTATGTGGGGCATTTGAAGGGTTCCAGGAGGCAGTGAGGACCAGCATCACTTTTCCCCGCTGCCGCCTTTGCTGTGGCAGCAAAAGCTGGACGTTTTTCTTTTTTGCTCCAAACAGCACCGAAAGTGAAAAAAAGTGCTTTTGAGGCTAGAGTCGGCAGGAAAGCAGAGAGGGCCAAATTGTGTGGGGCATTTGAAGGGGTTCCAGGAGGCAGTGAGGACCAGCATCACTTTTCCCCGCTGGCACCTTTGCTGTGGCAGCAAAAGCTGGACGTTTTTCTTTTTTGCTCCAAACAGCTCCGAAAGTGAAAAAAGGTGCTTTTGAGGATAGAGTCGGCAGGAAAGCAGAGAGGGCCAAATTGTGTGGGGCATTTGAAGGGGTTCCAGGAGGCAGTGAGGACCAGCATCACTTTTCCCCGCTGGCACCTTTGCTGTGGCAGCAAAAGCTGGACGTTTGTCTTTTTTGCTCCAAACAGTAGCGAAAGTGAAAAAAGGTTCTTTTGAGGATAGAGTCGGCAGGAAAGCAGAGAGGGCCAAATTGTGTGGGGCATTTGAAGGGGTTCCAGGAGGCAGTGAGGACCAGCATCACTTTTCCCCGCTGGCGCCTTTGCTGTGGCAGCAAAAGCTGGACGTTTTTCTTTTTGCTCCAAACAGCGCCGAAAGTGAAAAAAGTTGCTTTTGAGGCTGGAGTCAGCAGGAAAGCAGAGAGGGCCAAATTGTGTGGGGCATTTGAAGGGGTTCCAGGAGGTAGTGAGTACCAGCATCACTTTTCCCCACTGGCACCTTTGCTGTGGCAGCAAAAGCTGGACTTTTGTCTTTTTTGCTCCAAACAGCGCCGAAAGTGAAAAAAGGTGCTTTTGAGGCTAGAGTCGGCAGGAAAGCAGAGAGGGCCAAATTGTGTGGGGCATTTGAAGGGGTTCCAGGAGGCAGTGAGGACCAGCATCACTTTTCCCCGCTGCCGCCTTTGCTGTGGCAGCAAATGCTGGACGTTTTTCTTTTTTGCTCCAAACAGCGCCAAAAGTGAAAAAAGGTACTTTTGAGGATAGAGTGGGCAGGAAAGCAGAGAGGGCCAAATTGTGTGGGGCATTTGAAGGGGTTCCAGGAGGCAGTGAGGACCAGCATCACTTTTCCCCGCTGGCCCCTTTGCTGTGGCAGCAAAAGCTGGACGTTTGTCTTTTTTGCTCCAAACAGCGCCGAAAGTGAAAAAAGGTGCTTTTGAGGATAGAGTCGGCAGGAAAGCAGAGAGGGCCAAATTGTGTGGGGCATTTGAAGGGGTTCCAGGA
The DNA here is from genome assembly GCF_965231255.1 of Vanellus vanellus. Lineage (NCBI taxonomy): Eukaryota > Metazoa > Chordata > Aves > Charadriiformes > Charadriidae > Vanellus > Vanellus vanellus. The sequence goes on along the minus strand of NW_028128676.1, from coordinate 104,124 downwards.
GGCAGTGAGGACCAGCATCACTTTTCCCTGCTGCCGTCTTCACTGTGGCAGCAAAAGCTGGACGTTTTTCTTTTTTGCTCCAAACAGCACCGAAAGTGAAAAAAGTTGCTTTTGAGGATAGAGTCGGCAGGAAAGCAGAGAGGGCCAAATTGTGTGGGGCATTTGAAGGGGTTCCAGGAGGCAGTGAGGACCAGCATCACTTTTCCCCGCTGGCCCCTTTGCTGTGGCAGCAAAAGCTGGACGTTTGTCTTTTTTGCTCCAAACAGCGCCAAAAGTGAAAAAAGGTACTTTTGAGGATAGAGTGTGCAGGAAAGCAGAGAGGGCCAAATTGTGTGGGGCATTTGAAGGGGTTCCAGGAGGCAGTGAGGACCAGCATCACTTTTCCCCGCTGGCCCCTTTGCTGTGGCAGCAAAAGCTGGACGTTTGTCTTTTTTGCTCCAAACAGCGCCGAAAGTGAAAAAACGTGCTTTTGAGGATAGAGTCGGCAGGAAAGCAGAGAGGGCCAAATTGTGTGGGGCATTTGAAGGGGTTCCAGGAGGCAGTGAGGACCAGCATCACTTTTCCCCGCTGGCCCCTTTGCTGTGGCAGCAAAAGCTGGACGTTTGTCTTTTTTGCTCCAAACAGCGCCGAAAGTGAAAAAAGGTGCTTTTGAGGCTAGAGTGGGCAGGAAAGCAGAGAGGGCCAAATTGTGTGGGGCATTTGAAGGGGTTCCAAGAGGCAGTGAGGACCAGCATCACTTTTCCCAGCTGGCACCTTTGCTGTGGCAGCAAAAGCTGGACGTTTTTCTTTTTTGCTCCAAACAGCCCTGAAATTGAAAAATGTGCTTTTGAGGCTTGAGTCGGCAGGAAAGCAGAGAGGGCCAAATTGTGTGGGGCATTTGAAGGGGTTCCAGGAGGCAGTGAGGACCAGCATGACTTTTCCCCGCTGGCACCTTTGCTGTGGCAGCAAAAGCTGGACGTTTGTATTTTTTGCTCCAAACAGTGGCGAAAGTGAAAAAAGGTGCTTTTGAGGATAGAGTCGGCAGGAAAGCAGAGAGGGCCAAATTGTGTAGGGCATTTGAAGGGGTTCCAGGAGGCAGTGAGGACCAGCATCACTTTTCCCCGCTGGCGCCTTTGCTGTGGCAGCAAAAGCTGGACGTTTGTCTTTTTTGCTCCAAACAGCGCCGAAAGTGAGAAAAAGTGCTTTTGAGGCTAGATTGCGCAGAAAAGCAGAGAGGGCCAAATTGTGTGGGGCATTTGAAGGGGTTCCAGGAGGCAGTGAGGACCAGCATGACTTTTCCCCGCTGGCACCTTTGCTGTGGCAGCAAAAGCTGGACGTTTGTCTTTTTTGCTCCAAACAGCGCCGAAAGTGAAAAAAGGTGCTTTTGATGCTAGAGTCGGCAGGAAAGCAGAGAGGGCCAAATTGTGTGGGGCATTTGAAGGGGTTCCAGGAGGCAGTGAGGACCAGCATCACTTTTCCCCGCTGGCGCCTTTGCTGTGGCAGCAAAAGCTGGACGTTTGTCTTTTTTGCTCCAAACAGTGCCGAAAGTGAAAAAAGTGCTTTTGAGGATAGAGTCGGCAGGAAAGCAGAGAGGGCCAAATTGTGTGGGGCATTTGAAGGGGTTCAAGGAGGCAGTGAGGACCAGCATCACTTTTCCCCGCTGGCACCTTTGCTGTGGCAGCAAAAGCTGTACGTTTGTCTTTTTTGCTCCAAACAGCGCCGAAAGTGAAAAAAGGTGCTTTTGACGATAGAGTGGGCAGGAAAGCAGAGAGGGCCAAATTGTGTGGGGCATTGGAAGGGGTTCCAGGAGGCAGTGAGGACCAGCATCATTTTTCCCCGCTGGCCCCTTTGCTGTGGCAGCAAAAGCTGGACGTTTGTCTTTTTTGCTCCAAACAGCGGCGAAAGTGAAAAAAGGTGCTTTTGACGCTAGAGTCGGCAGGAAAGCAGAGAGGGCCAAATTGTGTGGGGCATTTGAAGGGGTTCCAGGAGGCAGTGAGGACCAGCATCACTTTTCCCCGCTGGCACCTTTCCTGTGGCAGCAAAAGCTGGACGTTTGTCTTTTTTGCTCCAAACAGCGCCGAAAGTGAAAAAAGGTGCTTTTGAGGATAGAGTCGGCAGGAAAGCAGAGAGGGCCAAATTGTGTGGGGCATTTGAAGGGGTTCCAGGAGGCAGTGAGGACCAGCATCACTTTTCCCCGCTGGCGCCTTTGCTGTGGCAGCAAAAGCTGGACGTTTGTCTTTTTTGCTCCAAACAGTGCCGAAAGTGAAAAAAGTGCTTTTGAGGATAGAGTCGGCAGGAAAGCAGAGAGGGCCAAATTGTGTGGGGCATTTGAAGGGGTTCAAGGAGGCAGTGAGGACCAGCATCACTTTTCCCCGCTGGCACCTTTGCTGTGGCAGCAAAAGCTGGACGTTTGTCTTTTTTGCTCCAAACAGCGCCGAAAGTGAAAAAAGGTGCTTTTGAGGATAGAGTGGGCAGGAAAGCAGAGAGGGCCAAATTGTGTGGGGCATTTGAAGGGGTTCCAGGAGGCAGTGAGGACCAGCATCACTTTTCCCCGCTGGCCCCTTTGCTGTGGCAGCAAAAGCTGGACGTTTGTCTTTTTTGCTCCAAACAGTGCCGAAAGTGAAAAAAGGTGCTTTTGAAGATAGAGTCGGCAGGATAGCAGAGAGGGCCAAATTGTGTGGGGCATTTGAAGGGGTTCCAGGAGGCAGTGAGGACCAGCATCACTTTTCCCCGCTGGCGCCTTTGCTGTGGCAGGAAAAGCTGGACGTTTGTTTTTTTGCTCCAAACAGCCCTGAAAGTGAAAAAAGGTGCTTTTGAGGATAGAGTGGGCAGGAAAGCAGAGCGTGCCAAATTGTGTGGGGCATTTGAAGGGGTTCCAGGAGGCAGTGAGGACCAGCATCACTTTTCCCTGCTGGCACCTTTGCTGTGGCAGCAAAAGCTGGACTTTTTTCTTTTTTGCTCCAAACAGCGCCGAAAGTGAAAAAAGGTGCTTTTGAGGCTAGAGTCGGCAGGAAAGCAGAGAGGGCCAAATTATGTGGGGCATTTGAAGGGGTTCCAGGAGGCAGTGAGGACCAGCATCACTTTTCCCCGCTGCCGCCTTTGCTGTGGCAGCAAAAGCTGGACGTTTTTCTTTTTTGCTCCAAACAGCACCGAAAGTGAAAAAAAGTGCTTTTGAGGCTAGAGTCGGCAGGAAAGCAGAGAGGGCCAAATTGTGTGGGGCATTTGAAGGGGTTCCAGGAGGCAGTGAGGACCAGCATCACTTTTCCCCGCTGGCACCTTTGCTGTGGCAGCAAAAGCTGGACGTTTTTCTTTTTTGCTCCAAACAGCTCCGAAAGTGAAAAAAGGTGCTTTTGAGGATAGAGTCGGCAGGAAAGCAGAGAGGGCCAAATTGTGTGGGGCATTTGAAGGGGTTCCAGGAGGCAGTGAGGACCAGCATCACTTTTCCCCGCTGGCACCTTTGCTGTGGCAGCAAAAGCTGGACGTTTGTCTTTTTTGCTCCAAACAGTAGCGAAAGTGAAAAAAGGTTCTTTTGAGGATAGAGTCGGCAGGAAAGCAGAGAGGGCCAAATTGTGTGGGGCATTTGAAGGGGTTCCAGGAGGCAGTGAGGACCAGCATCACTTTTCCCCGCTGGCGCCTTTGCTGTGGCAGCAAAAGCTGGACGTTTTTCTTTTTGCTCCAAACAGCGCCGAAAGTGAAAAAAGTTGCTTTTGAGGCTGGAGTCAGCAGGAAAGCAGAGAGGGCCAAATTGTGTGGGGCATTTGAAGGGGTTCCAGGAGGTAGTGAGTACCAGCATCACTTTTCCCCACTGGCACCTTTGCTGTGGCAGCAAAAGCTGGACTTTTGTCTTTTTTGCTCCAAACAGCGCCGAAAGTGAAAAAAGGTGCTTTTGAGGCTAGAGTCGGCAGGAAAGCAGAGAGGGCCAAATTGTGTGGGGCATTTGAAGGGGTTCCAGGAGGCAGTGAGGACCAGCATCACTTTTCCCCGCTGCCGCCTTTGCTGTGGCAGCAAATGCTGGACGTTTTTCTTTTTTGCTCCAAACAGCGCCAAAAGTGAAAAAAGGTACTTTTGAGGATAGAGTGGGCAGGAAAGCAGAGAGGGCCAAATTGTGTGGGGCATTTGAAGGGGTTCCAGGAGGCAGTGAGGACCAGCATCACTTTTCCCCGCTGGCCCCTTTGCTGTGGCAGCAAAAGCTGGACGTTTGTCTTTTTTGCTCCAAACAGCGCCGAAAGTGAAAAAAGGTGCTTTTGAGGATAGAGTCGGCAGGAAAGCAGAGAGGGCCAAATTGTGTGGGGCATTTGAAGGGGTTCCAGGAGGCAGTGAGGACCAGCATCACTTTTCCCTGCTGCCGTCTTCACTGTGGCAGCAAAAGCTGGACGTTTTTCTTTTTTGCTCCAAACAGCACCGAAAGTGAAAAAAGTTGCTTTTGAGGATAGAGTCGGCAGGAAAGCAGAGAGGGCCAAATTGTGTGGGGCATTTGAAGGGGTTCCAGGAGGCAGTGAGGACCAGCATCACTTTTCCCCGCTGGCCCCTTTGCTGTGGCAGCAAAAGCTGGACGTTTGTCTTTTTTGCTCCAAACAGCGCCAAAAGTGAAAAAAGGTACTTTTGAGGATAGAGTGTGCAGGAAAGCAGAGAGGGCCAAATTGTGTGGGGCATTTGAAGGGGTTCCAGGAGGCAGTGAGGACCAGCATCACTTTTCCCCGCTGGCCCCTTTGCTGTGGCAGCAAAAGCTGGACGTTTGTCTTTTTTGCTCCAAACAGCGCCGAAAGTGAAAAAACGTGCTTTTGAGGATAGAGTCGGCAGGAAAGCAGAGAGGGCCAAATTGTGTGGGGCATTTGAAGGGGTTCCAGGAGGCAGTGAGGACCAGCATCACTTTTCCCCGCTGGCCCCTTTGCTGTGGCAGCAAAAGCTGGACGTTTGTCTTTTTTGCTCCAAACAGCGCCGAAAGTGAAAAAAGGTGCTTTTGAGGCTAGAGTGGGCAGGAAAGCAGAGAGGGCCAAATTGTGTGGGGCATTTGAAGGGGTTCCAAGAGGCAGTGAGGACCAGCATCACTTTTCCCAGCTGGCACCTTTGCTGTGGCAGCAAAAGCTGGACGTTTTTCTTTTTTGCTCCAAACAGCCCTGAAATTGAAAAATGTGCTTTTGAGGCTTGAGTCGGCAGGAAAGCAGAGAGGGCCAAATTGTGTGGGGCATTTGAAGGGGTTCCAGGAGGCAGTGAGGACCAGCATGACTTTTCCCCGCTGGCACCTTTGCTGTGGCAGCAAAAGCTGGACGTTTGTATTTTTTGCTCCAAACAGTGGCGAAAGTGAAAAAAGGTGCTTTTGAGGATAGAGTCGGCAGGAAAGCAGAGAGGGCCAAATTGTGTAGGGCATTTGAAGGGGTTCCAGGAGGCAGTGAGGACCAGCATCACTTTTCCCCGCTGGCGCCTTTGCTGTGGCAGCAAAAGCTGGACGTTTGTCTTTTTTGCTCCAAACAGCGCCGAAAGTGAGAAAAAGTGCTTTTGAGGCTAGATTGCGCAGAAAAGCAGAGAGGGCCAAATTGTGTGGGGCATTTGAAGGGGTTCCAGGAGGCAGTGAGGACCAGCATGACTTTTCCCCGCTGGCACCTTTGCTGTGGCAGCAAAAGCTGGACGTTTGTCTTTTTTGCTCCAAACAGCGCCGAAAGTGAAAAAAGGTGCTTTTGATGCTAGAGTCGGCAGGAAAGCAGAGAGGGCCAAATTGTGTGGGGCATTTGAAGGGGTTCCAGGAGGCAGTGAGGACCAGCATCACTTTTCCCCGCTGGCGCCTTTGCTGTGGCAGCAAAAGCTGGACGTTTGTCTTTTTTGCTCCAAACAGTGCCGAAAGTGAAAAAAGTGCTTTTGAGGATAGAGTCGGCAGGAAAGCAGAGAGGGCCAAATTGTGTGGGGCATTTGAAGGGGTTCAAGGAGGCAGTGAGGACCAGCATCACTTTTCCCCGCTGGCACCTTTGCTGTGGCAGCAAAAGCTGGACGTTTGTCTTTTTTGCTCCAAACAGCGCCGAAAGTGAAAAAAGGTGCTTTTGAGGATAGAGTGGGCAGGAAAGCAGAGAGGGCCAAATTGTGTGGGGCATTTGAAGGGGTTCCAGGAGGCAGTGAGGACCAGCATCACTTTTCCCCGCTGGCCCCTTTGCTGTGGCAGCAAAAGCTGGACGTTTGTCTTTTTTGCTCCAAACAGTGCCGAAAGTGAAAAAAGGTGCTTTTGAAGATAGAGTCGGCAGGATAGCAGAGAGGGCCAAATTGTGTGGGGCATTTGAAGGGGTTCCAGGAGGCAGTGAGGACCAGCATCACTTTTCCCCGCTGGCGCCTTTGCTGTGGCAGGAAAAGCTGGACGTTTGTTTTTTTGCTCCAAACAGCCCTGAAAGTGAAAAAAGGTGCTTTTGAGGATAGAGTGGGCAGGAAAGCAGAGCGTGCCAAATTGTGTGGGGCATTTGAAGGGGTTCCAGGAGGCAGTGAGGACCAGCATCACTTTTCCCTGCTGGCACCTTTGCTGTGGCAGCAAAAGCTGGACTTTTTTCTTTTTTGCTCCAAACAGCGCCGAAAGTGAAAAAAGGTGCTTTTGAGGCTAGAGTCGGCAGGAAAGCAGAGAGGGCCAAATTATGTGGGGCATTTGAAGGGGTTCCAGGAGGCAGTGAGGACCAGCATCACTTTTCCCCGCTGCCGCCTTTGCTGTGGCAGCAAAAGCTGGACGTTTTTCTTTTTTGCTCCAAACAGCACCGAAAGTGAAAAAAAGTGCTTTTGAGGCTAGAGTCGGCAGGAAAGCAGAGAGGGCCAAATTGTGTGGGGCATTTGAAGGGGTTCCAGGAGGCAGTGAGGACCAGCATCACTTTTCCCCGCTGGCACCTTTGCTGTGGCAGCAAAAGCTGGACGTTTTTCTTTTTTGCTCCAAACAGCTCCGAAAGTGAAAAAAGGTGCTTTTGAGGATAGAGTCGGCAGGAAAGCAGAGAGGGCCAAATTGTGTGGGGCATTTGAAGGGGTTCCAGGAGGCAGTGAGGACCAGCATCACTTTTCCCCGCTGGCACCTTTGCTGTGGCAGCAAAAGCTGGACGTTTGTCTTTTTTGCTCCAAACAGTAGCGAAAGTGAAAAAAGGTTCTTTTGAGGATAGAGTCGGCAGGAAAGCAGAGAGGGCCAAATTGTGTGGGGCATTTGAAGGGGTTCCAGGAGGCAGTGAGGACCAGCATCACTTTTCCCCGCTGGCGCCTTTGCTGTGGCAGCAAAAGCTGGACGTTTTTCTTTTTGCTCCAAACAGCGCCGAAAGTGAAAAAAGTTGCTTTTGAGGCTGGAGTCAGCAGGAAAGCAGAGAGGGCCAAATTGTGTGGGGCATTTGAAGGGGTTCCAGGAGGTAGTGAGTACCAGCATCACTTTTCCCCACTGGCACCTTTGCTGTGGCAGCAAAAGCTGGACTTTTGTCTTTTTTGCTCCAAACAGCGCCGAAAGTGAAAAAAGGTGCTTTTGAGGCTAGAGTCGGCAGGAAAGCAGAGAGGGCCAAATTGTGTGGGGCATTTGAAGGGGTTCCAGGAGGCAGTGAGGACCAGCATCACTTTTCCCCGCTGCCGCCTTTGCTGTGGCAGCAAATGCTGGACGTTTTTCTTTTTTGCTCCAAACAGCGCCAAAAGTGAAAAAAGGTACTTTTGAGGATAGAGTGGGCAGGAAAGCAGAGAGGGCCAAATTGTGTGGGGCATTTGAAGGGGTTCCAGGAGGCAGTGAGGACCAGCATCACTTTTCCCCGCTGGCCCCTTTGCTGTGGCAGCAAAAGCTGGACGTTTGTCTTTTTTGCTCCAAACAGCGCCGAAAGTGAAAAAAGGTGCTTTTGAGGATAGAGTCGGCAGGAAAGCAGAGAGGGCCAAATTGTGTGGGGCATTTGAAGGGGTTCCAGGAGGCAGTGAGGACCAGCATCACTTTTCCCTGCTGCCGTCTTCACTGTGGCAGCAAAAGCTGGACGTTTTTCTTTTTTGCTCCAAACAGCACCGAAAGTGAAAAAAGTTGCTTTTGAGGATAGAGTCGGCAGGAAAGCAGAGAGGGCCAAATTGTGTGGGGCATTTGAAGGGGTTCCAGGAGGCAGTGAGGACCAGCATCACTTTTCCCCGCTGGCCCCTTTGCTGTGGCAGCAAAAGCTGGACGTTTGTCTTTTTTGCTCCAAACAGCGCCAAAAGTGAAAAAAGGTACTTTTGAGGATAGAGTGTGCAGGAAAGCAGAGAGGGCCAAATTGTGTGGGGCATTTGAAGGGGTTCCAGGAGGCAGTGAGGACCAGCATCACTTTTCCCCGCTGGCCCCTTTGCTGTGGCAGCAAAAGCTGGACGTTTGTCTTTTTTGCTCCAAACAGCGCCGAAAGTGAAAAAACGTGCTTTTGAGGATAGAGTCGGCAGGAAAGCAGAGAGGGCCAAATTGTGTGGGGCATTTGAAGGGGTTCCAGGAGGCAGTGAGGACCAGCATCACTTTTCCCCGCTGGCCCCTTTGCTGTGGCAGCAAAAGCTGGACGTTTGTCTTTTTTGCTCCAAACAGCGCCGAAAGTGAAAAAAGGTGCTTTTGAGGCTAGAGTGGGCAGGAAAGCAGAGAGGGCCAAATTGTGTGGGGCATTTGAAGGGGTTCCAAGAGGCAGTGAGGACCAGCATCACTTTTCCCAGCTGGCACCTTTGCTGTGGCAGCAAAAGCTGGACGTTTTTCTTTTTTGCTCCAAACAGCCCTGAAATTGAAAAATGTGCTTTTGAGGCTTGAGTCGGCAGGAAAGCAGAGAGGGCCAAATTGTGTGGGGCATTTGAAGGGGTTCCAGGAGGCAGTGAGGACCAGCATGACTTTTCCCCGCTGGCACCTTTGCTGTGGCAGCAAAAGCTGGACGTTTGTATTTTTTGCTCCAAACAGTGGCGAAAGTGAAAAAAGGTGCTTTTGAGGATAGAGTCGGCAGGAAAGCAGAGAGGGCCAAATTGTGTAGGGCATTTGAAGGGGTTCCAGGAGGCAGTGAGGACCAGCATCACTTTTCCCCGCTGGCGCCTTTGCTGTGGCAGCAAAAGCTGGACGTTTGTCTTTTTTGCTCCAAACAGCGCCGAAAGTGAGAAAAAGTGCTTTTGAGGCTAGATTGCGCAGAAAAGCAGAGAGGGCCAAATTGTGTGGGGCATTTGAAGGGGTTCCAGGAGGCAGTGAGGACCAGCATGACTTTTCCCCGCTGGCACCTTTGCTGTGGCAGCAAAAGCTGGACGTTTGTCTTTTTTGCTCCAAACAGCGCCGAAAGTGAAAAAAGGTGCTTTTGATGCTAGAGTCGGCAGGAAAGCAGAGAGGGCCAAATTGTGTGGGGCATTTGAAGGGGTTCCAGGAGGCAGTGAGGACCAGCATCACTTTTCCCCGCTGCCACCTTTGCTGTGGCAGCAAAAGCTGGACGTTTGTCTTTTTTGCTCCAAACAGCGCCGAAAGTGAGAAAAGGTGCTTTTGAGTCTAGAGTCGGCAGGAAAGCAGAGAGGGCTAAATTGTGTGGGGCATTTGAAGAGGTTCCAGGAGGCAGTGAGGACCAGCATCACTTTTCCCCGCTGGCACCTTTGCTGTGGCAGCAAAAGCTGGACGTTTGTCTTTTTTACTCCAAACAGCTCCGAAAGTGAAAAAAGGTGCTTTTGAGGCTGGAGTCAGCAGGAAAGCAGAGAGGGCCAAATTGTGTGGGGCATTTGAAGGGATTCCAGGAGGCAGTGAGGACCAGCATCACTTTTCCTCGCTGCCGCCTTTGCTGTGGCAGCAAAAGCTGGACGTTTGTCTTTTTTGCTCCAAACAGTGGCGAAAGTGAAAAAAGGTGCTTTTGAGGATAGAGTCGGCAGGAAAGCAGAGAGGGCCAAATTGTGTGGGGCATTTGAAGGGGTTCCAGGAGGCAGTGAGGACCAGCATCACTTTTCCCCGCTGGTGCCTTTGCTGTGGCAGCAAAAGCTGGACGTTTGTCTTTTTTGCTCCAAACAGCGCCGAAAGTGAAAAAAGGTGCTTTTGAGGCTAGAGTGCGCAGAAAAGCAGAGAGGGCCAAATTGTGTGGGGCATTTGAAGGGGTTCCAGGAGGCAGTGAGGACCAGCATCACTTTTCCTCGCTGGCACCTTTGCTGTGGCAGCAAAAGCTGGACGTTTGTCTTTTTTGCTCCAAACAGCGCCGAAAGTGAAAAAAGGTGCTTTTGAGGCTAGAGTGGGCAGGAAAGCAGAGAGGGCCAAATTGTGTGGGGCATTTGAAGGGGTTCCAGGAGGCAGTGAGGACCAGCATCACTTTTCCCCGCTGGCGCCTTTGCTGTGGCAGCAAAAGCTGGACGTTTGTCTTTTTTGCTCCAAACAGCGCCGAAAGTGAAAAAAGGTGCTTTTGAGGATAGAGTCGGCAGGAAAGCAGAGAGGGCCAAATTGTGTGGGGCATTTGAAGAGGTTCCAGGAGGCAGTGAGGACCAGCATCACTTTTCCCCGCTGGCCCCTTTGCTGTGGCAGCAAAAGCTGGACGTTTGTCTTTTTTGCTCCAAACAGCGCCGAAAGTGAAAAAAGGTGCTTTTGAGGCTGGAGTCAGCAGGAAAGCAGAGAGGGCCAAATTGTGTGGGGCATTTGAAGGGATTCCAGGAGGCAGTGAGGACCAGCATGACTTTTCCCCGCTGCCGCCTTTGCTGTGGCAGCAAAAGCTGGACGTTTGTCTTTTTTGCTCCAAACAGCGGCGAAAGTGAAAAAAGGTGCTTTTGAGGCTAGAGTGGGCAGGAAAGCAGAGAGGGCCAAATTGTGTGGGGCATTTGAAGGGGTTCCAGGAGGCAGTGAGGACCAGCATGACTTTTCCCCGCTGGCACCTTTGCTGTGGCAGCAAAAGCTGGACGTTTGTCTTTTTTGCTCCAAACAGCGCCGAAAGTGAAAAAAGGTGCTTTTGAGGATAGAGTCGGCAGGAAAGCAGAGAGGGCCAAATTGTGTGGGGCATTTGAAGGGGTTCCAGGAGGCAGTGAGGACCAGCATCACTTTTCCCCGCTGGCCCCTTTGCTGTGGCAGCAAAAGCTGGACGTTTTTCTTTTTTGCTCCAAACAGCGCCGAAAGTGAAAAAAGGTGCTTTTGAGGCTAGAGTGGGCAGGAAAGCAGAGAGGGCCAAATTGTGTGGGGCATTTGAAGGGGTTCCAGGAGGCAGTGAGGACCAGCATCACTTTTCCCCGCTGGCACCTTTGCTGTGGCAGCAAAAGCTGGACGTTTTTCTTTTTTGCTCCAAACAGCGGCGAAATTGAAAAAAGGTGCTTTTGAGGAAAGAGTCGGCAGGAAAGCAGAGAGGGCCAAATTGTGTGGGGCATTTGAAAGGGTTCCAGGAGGCAGTGAGGACCAGCATCACTTTTCCCCGCTGGTACCTCTGCTGTGGCAGCAAAAGCTGGACGTTTGACTTTTTTACTCCAAATCGCGCCGAAAGTGAGAAAAGGTGCTTTTGAGGATAGAGACGGCAGGAAAGAAGAGAGGGCCAAATTGTGTGGGGCATTTGAAGGGGTTCCAGGAGGCAGTGAGGACCAGCATGACTTTTCCCCGCTGGCACCTTTGCTGTGGCAGCAAAAGCTGGACGTGTGTCTTTTTTGATCCAAACAGCGCCGAAAGTGTAAAAGGTTCTTTTGAGGCTAGAGTGGGCAGGAAAGCAGAGAGGGCCAAATTGTGTGGGGCATTTGAAGGGGTTCCAGGAGGCAGTGAGGACCAGCATCACTTTTCCCCGCTGGCGCCTTTGCTGTGGCAGCAAAAGCTGGACGTTTGTCTTTTTTGCTCCAAAAAGCGCCGAAAGTGAAAAAAGGTGCTTTTGAGGATAGAGTGGGCAGGAAAGCAGAGAGGGCCAAATTGTGTGGGGCATTTGAAGGGGTTCCAGGAGGCAGTGAGGACCAGCATCACTTTTCCCCGCTGGCGCCTTTGCTGTGGCAGCAAAAGCTGGACGTTTTTCTTTTTTGCTCCAAACAGTGGCGAAAGTGAAAAAAGGTGCTTTTGAGGATAGAGTCGGCAGTAAAGCAGAGAGGGCCAAATTGTGTGGGGCATTTGAAGGGGTTCCAGGAGGCAGTGAGGACCAGCATCACTTTTCCCCGCTGGCGCCTTTGCTGTGGCAGCAAAAGCTGGACGTTTGTCTTTTTTGCTCCAAACAGCGCCGAAAGTGAAAAAAGGTGCTTTTGAGGCTAGAGTGGGCAGGAAAGCAGAGACGGCCAAATTGTGTGGGGCATTTGAAGGGGTTCCAGGAGGCAGTGAGGACCAGCATCACTTTTCCCCGCTGGCACCTTTGCTGTGGCAGCAAAAGCTGGACGTTTTTCTTTTTTGCTCCAAACAGCGCCGAAAGTGAAAAAAGGTGCTTTTGAGGCTCGAGTCGGCAGGAAAGCAGAGAGGGCCAAATTGTGTGGGGCATTTGAAGGGGTTCCAGGAGGCAGTGAGGACCAGCATCACTTTTCCCCGCTGGCGCCTTTGCTGTGGCAGCAAAAGCTGGACGTTTTTCTTTTTTGCTCCAAACAGCACCGAAAGTGAAAAAAGGTGCTTTTGAGGAAAGAGTCGGCAGGAAAGCAGAGAGGGCCAAATTGTGTGGGGCATTTGAAGGGGTTCCAGGAGGCAGTGAGGACCAGCATCACTTTTCCCCGCTGGCACCTTTGCTGTGGCAGCAAAAGCTGGACGTTTGACTTTTTTACTCCAAACAGCGCCGAAAGTGAGAAAAGGTGCTTTTGAGGATAGAGTCGGCAGGAAAGAAGAGAGGGCCAAATTGTGTGGGGCATTTGAAGGGGTTCCAGGAGGCAGTGAGGACCAGCATCACTTTTTCCCACTGGCACCTTTGCTGTGGCAGCAAAAGCTGGACGTTTGTCTTTTTTGCTCCAAACAGCGCCGAAAGTGAAAAAAGGTGCTTTTGAGGCTAGAGTGCGCAGGAAAGCAGACAGGGCCAAATTGTGTGGGGCATTTGAAGGGGTTCCAGGAGGCAGTGAGGACCAGCATCACTTTTCCCCGCTGGCGCCTTTGCTGTGGCAGCAAAAGCTGGACGTTTTTCTTTTTTGCTCCAAAAAGCGCCAAAAGTGAAAAAAGGTGCTTTTGAGGATAGAGTGGGCAGGAAAGCAGAGAGGGCCAAATTGTGTGGGGCATTTGAAGGGGTTCCAGGAGGCAGTGAGGACCAGCATCACTTTTCCCCGCTGGCGCCTTTGCTGTGGCAGCAAAAGCTGGACGTTTGTCTTTTTTGCTCCAAACAGTGGCGAAAGTGAAAAAAGGTGCTTTTGAGGATAGAGTCGGCAGGAAAGCAGAGAGGGCCAAATTGTGTGGGGCATTTGAAGGGGTTCCAGGAGGCAGTGAGGACCAGCATCACTTTTCCCCGCTGGCGCCTTTGCTGTGGCAGCAAAAGCTGTACGTTTTTCTTCTTTGCTCCAAACAGTGCCGAAAGTGAGAAAAGGTGCTTTTGAGGCTAGATTGCGCAGGAAAGCAGAGAGGGCCAAATTGTGTGGGGCATTTGAAGGGGTTCCAGGAGGCAGTGAGGACCAGCATGACTTTTCCCCGCTGGCGCCTTTGCTGTGGCAGCAAAAGCTGGACGTTTGTCTTTTTTGCTCCAAACAGCGCCGAAAGTGAAAAAAGGTGCTTTTGAGGATAGAGTCGGCAGGAAAGCAGAGAGGGCCAAATTGTGTGGGGCATTTGAAGGGGTTCCAGGAGGCAGTGAGGACCAACATCACTTTTCCCCGCTGGCACCTTTGCTGTGGCAGCAAAAGCTGGACGTTTGACTTTTTTACTCCAAACAGCGACGAAAGTGAGAAAAGGTGCTTTTGAGGATAGAGTCGGCAGGAAAGAAGAGAGGGCCAAATTGTGTGGGGCATTTGAAGGGGTTCCAGGAGGCAGTGAGGACCAGCATCACTTTTCCCCGCTGGCACCTTTGCTGTGGCAGCAAAAGCTGGACGTTTATATTTTTTGCTCCAAACAGCGCCGAAAGTGAAAAAAGGTGCTTTTGAGGCTAGAGTGGGCAGGAAAGCAGAGAGGGCCAAATTGTGTGGGGCATTTGAAGGGGTTCCAGGAGGCAGTGAGGACCAGCATCACTTTTCCCCGCTGGCACCTTTGCTGTAGCAGCAAAAGCTGGACATTTTTCTTTTTTGCTCCAAACAGCGCCGAAATTGAAAAATGTGCTTTTGAGGCTTGAGTCGGCAGGAAAGCAGAGAGGGCCAAATTGTGTGGGGCATTTGAAGGGGTTCCAGGAGGCAGTGAGGACCAGCATGACTTTTCCCCGCTGGCACCTTTGCTGTGGCAGCAAAAGCTGGACGTTTGTCTTTTTTACTCCAAACAGCGCCGAAAGTGAAAAAAGGTGCTTTTGAGGCTAGAGTGGGCAGGAAAGCAGAGAGGGCCAAATTGTGTGGGGCATTTGAAGGGGTTCCAGGAGGCAGTGAGGACCAGCATCACTTTTCCCCGCTGGCACCTTTGCTGTAGCAGCAAAAGCTGGACGTTTTTCTTTTTTGCTCCAAACAGCGCCGAAAGTGAAAAAAGTGCTTTTGAGGCTTGAGTCGGCAGGAAAGCAGAGAGGGCCAAATTGTGTGGGGCATTTGAAGGGGTTCCAGGACGCAGTGAGGACCAGCATCACTTTTCCCCGCTGGCGCCTTTGCTGTGGCAGCAAAAGCTGGACGTTTGTCTTTTTTGCTCCAAACAGCGCCGAAAGTGAGAAAAGGTGCTTTTGAGGCTAGATTGCGCAGGAAAGCAGAGAGGGCCAAATTGTGTGGGGCATTTGAAGGGGTTCCAGGAGGCAGTGAGGACCAGCATGACTTTTCCCCGCTGGCACCTTTGCTGTGGCAGCAAAAGCTGGACGTTTGTCTTTTTTGCTCCAAACAGCGCCGAAAGTGAAAAAAGGTGCTTTTGAGGCTAGAGTGGGCAGGAAAGCAGAGAGGGCCAAATTGTGTGGGGCATTTGAAGGGGTTCCAGGAGGCAGTGAGGACCAGCATCACTTTTCCCCGCTGGCACCTTTGCTGTGGCAGCAAAAGCTGGACGTTTTTCTTTTTTGCTCCAAACAGCGCCGAAAGTGAAAAAAGGTGCTTTTGAGGCTCGAGTCGGCAGGAAAGCAGAGAGGGCCAAATTGTGTGGGGCATTTGAAGGGGTTCCAGGAGGCAGTGAGGACCAGCATCACTTTTCCCCGCTGGCACCTTTGCTGTGGCAGCAAAAGCTGGACGTTTGTCTTTTTTGCTCCAAACAGCACCGAAAGTGAAAAAAGGTGCTTTTGAGGAAAGAGTCGGCAGGAAAGCAGAGAGGGCCAAATTGTGTGGGGCATTTGAAGGGGTTCCAGGAGGCAGTGAGGACCAGCATCACTTTTCCCCGCTGGCACCTTTGCTGTGGCAGCAAAAGCTGGACGTTTGACTTTTTTACTCCAAACAGCGCCGAAAGTGAGAAAAGGTGCTTTTGAGGATAGAGTCGGCAGGAAAGAAGAGAGGGCCAAATTGTGTGGGGCATTTGAAGGGGTTCCAGGAGGCAGTGAGGACCAGCATGACTTTTCCCCGCTGGCCCCTTTGCTGTGGCAGCAAAAGCTGGACGTTTGTCTTTTTTGCTCCAAACAGCGCCGAAAGTGAAAAAAGGTGCTTTTGAGGCTAGAGTCGGCAGGAAAGCAGAGAGGGCCAAATTGTGTGGGGCATTTGAAGGGGTTCCAGGAGGCAGTGAGGACCAGCATCACTTTTTCCCACTGGCACCTTTGCTGTGGCAGCAAAAGCTGGACGTTTGTCTTTTTTGCTCCAAACAGCGCCGAAAGTGAAAAAAGGTGCTTTTGAGGCTAGAGTGCGCAGGAAAGCAGAGAGGGCCAAATTGTGTGGGGCATTTGAAGGGGTTCCAGGAGGCAGTGAGGACCAGCATCACTTTTCCCCGCTGGCGCCTTTGCTGTGGCAGCAAAAGCTGGACGTTTTTCTTTTTTGCTCCAAAAAGCGCCAAAAGTGAAAAAAGGTTCTTTTGAGGCTAGAGTCGGCAGGAAAGCAGAGAGGGCCAAATTGTGTGGGGCATTTGAAGGGGTTCCAGGAGGCAGTGAGGACCAGCATCACTTTTCCCCGCTGGCGCCTTTGCTGTGGCAGCAAAAGCTGGACGTTTGTCTTTTTTGCTCCAAACAGTGGCGAAAGTGAAAAAAGGTGCTTTTGAGGATAGAGTCGGCAGGAAAGCAGAGAGGGCCAAATTGTGTGGGGCATTTGAAGGGGTTCCAGGAGGCAGTGAGGACCACCATCACTTTTCCCCGCTGGCGCCTTTGCTGTGGCAGCAAAAGCTGTACGTTTTTCTTCTTTGCTCCAAACAGTGCCGAAAGTGAGAAAAGGTGCTTTTGAGGCTAGATTGCGCAGGAAAGCAGAGAGGGCCAAATTGTGTGGGGCATTTGAAGGGGTTCCAGGAGGCAGTGAGGACCAGCATGACTTTTCCCCGCTGGCGCCTTTGCTGTGGCAGCAAAAGCTGGACGTTTGTCTTTTTTGCTCCAAACAGCGCCGAAAGTGAAAAAAGGTGCTTTTGAGGATAGAGTCGGCAGGAAAGCAGAGAGGGCCAAATTGTGTGGGGCATTTGAAGGGGTTCCAGGAGGCAGTGAGGACCAGCATCACTTTTCCCTGCTGCCGCCTTTGCTGTGGCAGCAAAAGCTGGACGTTTGTCTTTTTTGCTCCAAACAGCACCGAAAGTGAAAAAAGGTGCTTTTGAGGAAAGAGTCGGCAGGAAAGCAGAGAGGGCCAAATTGTGTGGGGCATTTGAAGGGGTTCCAGGAGGCAGTGAGGACCAGCATCACTTTTCCCCGCTGGCACCTTTGCTGTGGCAGCAAAAGCTGGACGTTTGACTTTTTTACTCCAAACAGCGACGAAAGTGAGAAAAGGTGCTTTTGAGGATAGAGTCGGCAGGAAAGAAGAGAGGGCCAAATTGTGTGGGGCATTTGAAGGGGTTCCAGGAGGCAGTGAGGACCAGCATCACTTTTCCCCGCTGGCACCTTTGCTGTGGCAGCAAAAGCTGGACGTTTATATTTTTTGCTCCAAACAGCGCCGAAAGTGAAAAAAGGTGCTTTTGAGGCTAGAGTGGGCAGGAAAGCAGAGAGGGCCAAATTGTGTGGGGCATTTGAAGGGGTTCCAGGAGGCAGTGAGGACCAGCATCACTTTTCCCCGCTGGCACCTTTGCTGTAGCAGCAAAAGCTGGACGTTTTTCTTTTTTGCTCCAAACAGCACCGAAAGTGAAAAATGTGCTTTTGAGGCTTGAGTCGGCAGGAAAGCAGAGAGGGCCAAATTGTGTGGGGCATTTGAAGGGGTTCCAGGAGGCAGTGAGGACCAGCATGACTTTTCCCCGCTGGCACCTTTGCTGTGGCAGCAAAAGCTGGACGTTTGTCTTTTTTGCTCCAAACAGCGCCGAAAGTGAAAAAAGGTGCTTTTGAGGCTAGAGTGGGCAGGAAAGCAGAGAGGGCCAAATTGTGTGGGGCATTTGAAGGGGTTCCAGGAGGCAGTGAGGACCAGCATCACTTTTCCCCGCTGGCACCTTTGCTGTAGCAGCAAAAGCTGGACGTTTTTCTTTTTTGCTCCAAACAGCGCCGAAAGTGAAAAAAGTGCTTTTGAGGCTTGAGTCGGCAGGAAAGCAGAGAGGGCCAAATTGTGTGGGGCATTTGAAGGGGTTCCAGGAGGCAGTGAGGACCAGCATCACTTTTCCCCGCTGGCGCCTTTGCTGTGGCAGCAAAAGCTGGACGTTTTTCTTTTTTTGCTCCAAACAGTGCCGAAAGTGAAAAAAGGTGCTTTTGAGGCTAGAGTGGGCAGGAAAGCAGAGAGGGCCAAATTGTGTGGGGCATTTGAAGGGGTTCCAGGAGGCAGTGAGGACCAGCATCACTTTTTCCCACTGGCACCTTTCCTGTGGCAGCAAAAGCTGGACTTTTTATCTTTTTTGCTCCAAACAGCGCCGAAAGTGAAAAAAGGTGCTTTTGAGGATAGAGTCGGCAGGAAAGCAGAGAGG
This sequence comes from Vanellus vanellus, assembly GCF_965231255.1. Taxonomy (NCBI): domain Eukaryota; kingdom Metazoa; phylum Chordata; class Aves; order Charadriiformes; family Charadriidae; genus Vanellus; species Vanellus vanellus. The sequence goes on along the minus strand of NW_028128676.1, from coordinate 86,273 downwards.
GCCAAATTGTGTGGGGCATTTGAAGGGGTTCCAGGAGGCAGTGAGGACCAGCATCACTTTTCCCCGCTGGCACCTTTGCTGTAGCAGCAAAAGCTGGACGTTTTTCTTTTTTGATCCTCACTGCGCCGAAAGTGAAAAATGTGCTTTTAAGGCTTGAGTCGGCAGGAAAGCAGAGAGGGCCAAATTGTGTGGGGCATTTGAAGGGGTTCCAGGAGGCAGTGAGGACCAGCATGACTTTTCCCCGCTGGCACATTTGCTGTGGCAGCAAAAGCTGGACGTGTGTCTTTTTTGCTCCAAACAGCGCCGAAATTGAAAAAAGGTGCTTTTGAGACTGGAGTCAGCAGGAAAGCAGAGAGGGCCAGATTGTGTGGGGCATTTGAAGGGGTTCCAGGAGGCAGTGAGGACCAGCATCACTTTTCCCCGCTGGCACCTTTGCTGTAGCAGCAAAAGCTGGACGTTTTTCTTTTTTGCTCCAAACAGCGCCGAAAGTGAAAAATCTGCTTTTGAGGCTTGAGTCGGCAGGAAAGCAGAGAGGGCCAAATTGTGTGGGGCATTTGAAGGGGTTCCAGGAGGCAGTGAGGACCAGCATGACTTTTCCCCGCTGGCGCCTTTGCTGTGGCAGCAAAAGCTGGACGTTTGTCTTTTTTACTCCAAACAGCGCCGAAAGTGAAAAAAGGTGCTTTTGAGGCTAGAGTGGGCAGGAAAGCAGAGAGGGCCAAATTGTGTGGGGTATTTGAAGGGGTTCCAGGAGGCAGTGAGGACCAGCATGACTTTTCCCCGCTGGCACCTTTGCTGTGGCAGCAACAGCTGGACGTTTGTCTTTTTTACTCCAAACAGCGCCGAAAGTGAAAAAAGGTGCTTTTGAGGATAGAGTCGGCAGGAAAGCAGAGAGGGCCAAATGTGTGGGGCATTTGAAGGGGTTCCAGGAGGCAGTGAGGACCAGCATCACTTTTCCCCGCTGGCACCTTTGCTGTGGCAGCAAAAGCTGGACGTTTTTCTTTTTTGCTCCAAACAGCGCCGAAAGTGAAAAAAGGTGCTTTTGAGGCTAGAGTGGGCAGGAAAGCAGAGAGGGCCAAATTGTGTGGGGCATTTGAAGGGGTTCCAGGAGGCAGTGAGGACCAGCATCACTTTTCCCTGCTGCCGCCTTTGCTGTGGCAGCAAAAGCTGGACGTTTTTCTTTTTTGATCCTCACTGCACCGAAAAGTGAAAAATGTGCTTTTAAGGCTTGAGTCGGCAGGAAAGCAGAGAGGGCCAAATTGTGTGGGGCATTTGAAGGGGTTCCAGGAGGCAGTGAGGACCAGCATCACTTTTCCCCGCTGGCACCTTTGCTGTGGCAGCAAAAGCTGGACGTGTGTCTTTTTTTGCTCCAAACAGCGCCGAAAGTGAAAAAAGGTGCTTTTGAGGATAGAGTCGGCAGGGAAAGCAGAGAGGGCCAAATTGTGTGGGGCATTTGAAGGGGTTCCAGGAGGCAGTGAGGACCAGCATCACTTTTCCCCGCTGGCACCTTTGCTGTGGCAGCAAAAGCTGGACGTTTGTCTTTTTTGCTCCAAACAGCGCCGAAAGTGAAAAAAGGCGCTTTTGAGGCTAGATTGCGCAGGAAAGAAGAGAGGGCCAAATTGTGTGGGGGCATTTGAAGGGGTTCCAGGAGGCAGTGACGACCAGCATGACTTTTCCCCGCTGGCACCTTTGCTGTGGCAGCAAAAGCTGGACGTTTGTCTTTTTTGCTCCAAACAGCGCCGAAAGTGAAAAAAGGTGCTTTTGAGGCTAGAGTCGGCAGGAAAGCAGAGAGGGCCAAATTGTGTGGGGCATTTGAAGGGGTTCCAGGAGGCAGTGAGGACCAGCATCACTTTTCCCGCTGGCACCTTTGCTCTGGCAGCAAAAGCTGGACGTTTGTCTTTTTTTGCTCCAAACAGCGCCGAAAGTGAAAAAAGGTGCTTTTGAGGCTAGAGTCGGCAGGAAAGCAGAGAGGGCCAAATTGTGTGGGGCATTTGAAGGGGTCAGGAGGCAGTGAGGACCAGCATCACTTTTTCCCCGCTGCCGCCTTTGCTGTGGCAGCAAAAGCTGGACGTTTTTCTTTTTTGCTCCAAACAGCGCCGAAAGTGAAAAATGTGCTTTTGAGGCTTGAGTCAGCAGGAAGCAGAGAGGGCCAAATTGTGTGGGGCATTTGAAGGGGTTCCAGGAGGATGTGAGGACCAGCATGACTTTTCCCCGCGGGCACCTTTGCTGTGGCAGCAAAAGGTGGACGTTTGTCTTTTTTACTCCAAACAGCGCCGAAAGTGAGAAAAGGTGCTTTTGAGGCTAGAGTGGGCAGGAAAGCAGAGAGGGCCAAATTGTGTGGGGCATTTGAAGGGGGTTCCAGGAGGATGTGAGGACCAGCATGACTTTTCCCCGCTGGCACCTTTGCTGTGGCAGCAACAGCTGGACGTTTGTCTTTTTTACTCCAAACAGCGCCGAAAGTGAAAAAAGGTGCTTTTGAGGATAGAGTCGGCAGGAAAGCAGAGAGGGCCAAATTGTGTGGGCATTTGAAGGGGTTCCAGGAGGCAGTGAGGACCAGCATGACTTTTCCCCGCTGGCCCCTTTGCTGTGGCAGCAAAAGCTGGACGTTTGTCTTTTTTGCTCCAAACAGCGCCGAAAGTGAAAAAAGGTGCTTTTGAGGCTAGAGTGGGCAGGAAAGCAGAGAGGGCCAAATTGTGTGGGGCATTTGAAGGGGTTCCAGGAGGCAGTGAGGACCAGCATCACTTTTCCCCGCTGGCACCTTTGCTGTGGCAGCAAAAGCTGGACGTTTGTCTTTTTTGCTCCAAACAGTGCCGAAAGTGAAAAAAGGTGCTTTTGAGGCTAGAGTCGGCAGGAAAGCAGAGAGGGCCAAATTGTGTGGGGCATTTGAAGGGGTTCCAGGAGGCAAGTGAGGACCAGCATCACTTTTCCCCGCTGCCGCCTTTGCTGTGGGCAGCAAAAGCTGGACGTTTTTCTTTTTTGCTCCAAACAGCACCGAAAGTGAAAAAAGGTGCTTTTGAGGAAAGAGTAAGCAGGAAAGCAGAGAGGGCCAAATTGTGTGGGGCATTTGAAGGGGTTCCAGGAGGCAGTGAGGACCAGCATCACTTTTCCCCGCTGGCACCTTTGCTCTGGCAGCAAAAGCTGGACGTTTGTCTTTTTTGCTCCAAACAGCGCCGAAAGTGAAAAAAGGTGCTTTTGAGGATAGAGTGGGCAGGAAAGCAGAGAGGGCCAAATTGTGTGGGGCATTTGAAGGGGTTCCAGGAGGCAGTGAGGACCAGCATCACTTTTCCCCGCTGGCGCCTTTGCTGTGGCAGCAAAAGCTGGGACGTTTTTTCTTTTTTGCTCCAAACAGCACCGAAAGTGAAAAAAGGTGCTTTTGAGGAAAGAGTAAGCAGGAAAGCAGAGAGGGCCAAATTGTGTGGGGCATTTGAAGGGGTTCCAGGAGGCAGTGAGGACCAGCATCACTTTCCCCGCTGGCACCTTTGCTGTAGCAGCAAAAGCTGGACGTTTTTCTTTTTTGCTCCAAACAGCGCCGAAAGTGAAAAATGTGCTTTTGAGGCTTGAGTCGGCAGGAAAGCAGAGAGGGCCAAATTGTGTGGGGCATTTGAAGGGGTTCCAGGAGGCAGTGAGGACCAGCATCACTTTTCCCCGCTGGCGCCTTTGCTGTGGCAGCAAAAGCTGGACGTTTTTCTTTTTGCTCCAAACAGCGCCGAAAGTGAGAAAGGTGCTTTTGAGGCTAGATTGCGCAAGAAAGCAGAGAGGGCCAAATTGTGTGGGGCATTTGAAGGGGTTCCAGGAGGCAGTGAGGACCAGCATCATTTTTCCCCGCTGGCACCTTTGCTGTAGCAGCAAAAGCTGGACGTTTGTCTTTTTTGAACCTCACTGCGCCGAAAGTGAAAAATGTGCTTTTAAGGCTTGAGTCGGCAGGAAAGCAGAGAGGGCCAAATTGTGTGGGGCATTTGAAGGGGTTCCAGGAGGCAGTGAGGACCAGCATGACTTTTCCCGGCTGGCACATTTGCTGTGGCAGCAAAAGCTGGACGTGTGTCTTTTTGCTCCAAACAGCGCCGAAAGTGAAAAAGGTGCTTTTGAGACTGGAGTCAGCAGGAAAGCAGAGAGGGGCCAGATTGTGTGGGGCATTTGAAGGGGTTCCAGGAGGCAGTGAGGACCAGCATCACTTTTTCCCCGCTGGCACCTTTGCTGTAGCAGCAAAAGCTGGACGTTTTTTCTTTTTTGCTCCAAACAGCGCCGAAAGTGAAAAACTGTGCTTTTGAGGCTTGAGTCGGCAGGAAAGCAGAGAGGCCAAATTGTGTGGGGCATTTGAAGGGGTTCCAGGAGGCAGTGATGACCAGCATGACTTTTCCCCGCTGGCACCTTTGCTGTGGCAGCAAAAGCTGGACATTTGTCTTTTTACTCCAAACAGCGCCGAAAGTGAAAAAAGGTGCTTTTGAGGCTAGAGTGGGCAGGAAAGCAGAGAGGGCCAAATTGTGTGGGGCATTTGAAGGGGTTCCAGGAGGCAGTGAGGACCAGCATGACTTTTCCCCGCTGGCACCTTTGCTGTGGCAGCAACAGCTGGACGTTTGTCTTTTTTACTCCAAACAGCGCCGAAAGTGAAAAAAGGTGCTTTTGAGGATAGAGTCGGCAGGAAAGCAGAGAGGGCCAAATTGTGTGGGGCATTTGAAGGGGTTCCAGGAGGCAGTGAGGACCAGCATCACTTTTCCCCGCTGGCACCTTTGCTGTAGCAGCAAAAGCTGGACGTTTTTCTTTTTTGCTCCAAACAGTGGCGAAAGTGAAAAATGTGCTTTTGAGGCTTGAGTCGGCAGGAAAGCAGAGAGGGCCAAATTGTGTGGGGCATTTGGAAGGGGTTCCAGGAGGCAGTGAGGACCAGCATCACTTTTCCCCGCTGGCGCCTTTGCTGTGGCAGCAAAAGCTGGACGTTTTTCTTTTTTGCTCCAAACAATGGCGAAAGTGAAAAAAAGGTGCTTTTGAGGATAGAGTCGGCAGGAAAGCAGAGAGGGCCAAATTGTGTGGGGCATTTGAAGGGGTTCCAGGAGGCAGTGAGGACCAGCATCACTTTTCCCCGCTGGCACCTTTGCTGTGGCAGCAAAAGCTGGACGTTTGTCTTTTTTGCTCCAAACAGCGCCGAAAGTGAAAAAAGATGCTTTTGAGGCTAGATTGCGCAGGAAAGAAGAGAGGGCCAAATTGTGTGGGGCATTTGAAGGGGTTCCAGGAGGCAGTGACGACCAGCATGACTTTTCCCCGCTGGCACCTTTGCTGTGGCAGCAAAAGCTGGACGTTTGTCTTTTTTGCTCCAAACAGCGCCGAAAGTGAAAAAAGGTGCTTTTGAGGCTAGAGTGGGCAGGAAAGCAGAGAGGGCCAAATTGTGTGGGGCATTTGAAGGGGTTCCAGGAGGCAGTGAGGACCAGCATCACTTTTCCCCGCTGGCACCTTTGCTCTGGCAGCAAAAGCTGGACGTTTGTCTTTTTTGCTCCAAACAGCGCCGAAAGTGAAAAAAGGTGCTTTTGAGGCTAGAGTCGGCAGGAAAGCAGAGAGGGCCAAATTGTGTGGGGCATTTGAAGGGGTTCCAGGAGGCAGTGAGGACCAGCATGACTTTTCCCCGCTGCCGCCTTTGCTGTGGCAGCAAAAGCTGGACGTTTTCTTTTTGCTCCAAACAGCGCCGAAAGTGAAAAATGTGCTTTTGAGGCTTGAGTCAGCAGGAAAGCAGAGAGGGCCAAATTGTGTGGGGCATTTGAAGGGGTTCCAGGAGGATGTGAGGACCAGCATGACTTTACCCCGCGGGCACCTTTGCTGTGGCAGCAAAAGGTGGACGTTTGTCTTTTTTACTCCAAACAGCGCCGAAAGTGAAAAAAGGTGCTTTTGAGGCTAGAGTGGGCAGGAAAGCAGAGAGGGCCAAATTGTGTGGGGCATTTGAAGGGGTTCCAGGAGGATGTGAGGACCAGCATGACTTTTCCCCGCTGGCCCCTTTGCTGTGGCAGCAAAAGCTGGACGTTTGTCTTTTTTGCTCCAAACAGCGCCGAAAGTGAAAAAAGGTGCTTTTGAGGCTAGAGTGGGCTGGAAAGCAGAGAGGGCCAAATTGTGTGGGGCATTTGAAGGGGTTCCAGGAGGCAGTGAGGACCAGCATCACTTTTCCCCGCTGGCACCTTTGCTCTGGCAGCAAAAGCTGGACGTTTGTCTTTTTGCTCCAAACAGCGCCGAAAGTGAAAAAAGGTGCTTTTGAGGCTAGAGTCGGCAGGAAAGCAGAGAGGGCCAAATTGTGTGGGGCATTTGAAGGGGTTCCAGGAGGCAGTGAGGACCAGCATCACTTTTCCCCGCTGCCGCCTTTGCTGTGGCAGCAAAAGCTGGACGTTTTTCTTTTTTGCTCCAAACAGCACCGAAAGTGAAAAAAAGGTGCTTTTGAGGAAAGAGTAAGCAGGAAAGCAGAGAGGGCCAAATTGTGTGGGGCATTTGAAGGGGTTCCAGGAGGCAGTGAGGACCAGCATCACTTTTCCCTGCTGGCACCTTTACTGTGGCAGCAAAAGCTGGACGTTTGTCTTTTTTGCTCCAAACAGCACCGAAAGTGAAAAAAGGTGCTTTTGAGGATAGAGTCGGCAGGAAAGCAGAGAGGGCCAAATTGTGTGGGGCATTTGAAGGGGTTCCAGGAGGCAGTGAGGACCAGCATCACTTTTCCCCGCTGGCGCCTTTGCTCTGGCAGCAAAAGCTGGACGTTTGTCTTTTTTGCTCCAAACAGCGCCGAAAGTGAAAAAAGGTGCTTTTGAGGCTAGAGTGGGCAGGAAAGCAGAGAGTGCCAAATTGTGTGGGGCATTTGAAGGGGTTCCAGGAGGCAGTGAGGACCAGCATCACTTTTCCCCGCTGGCGCCTTTGCTGTGGCAGCAAAAGCTGGACGTTTGTCATTTTTGCTCCAAACAGCGCCGAATGTGAAAAAAAGGTGTTTTTGAGGACAGAGTCGGCAGGAAAGCAGTGAGGGCCAAATTGTGTGGGGCATTTGAAGGGGTTCCAGGAGGCAGTGAGGACCAGCATCACTTTTCCCCGCTGGCACCTTTGCTGTGGCAGCAAAAGCTGGACGTTTGTCTTTTTTGCTCCAAACAGCGCCGAAAGTGACAAAAGGTGCTTTTGAGGAAAGAGTAAGCAGGAAAGCAGAGAGGGCCAAATTGTGTGGGGCATTTGAAGGGGTTCCAGGAGGCAGTGAGGACCAGCATCACTTTTCCCCGCTGCCGCCTTTGCTGTGGCAGCAAAAGCTGGACGTTTTTCTTTTTGCTCCAAACAACACCGAAGTGAAAAAAGGTGCTTTTGAGGAAAGAGTAAGCAGGAAAGCAGAGAGGGCCAAATTGTGTGGGGCATTTGAAGGGGTTCCAGGAGGCAGTGAGGACCAGCATCACTTTTCCCAGCTGGCACCTTTACTGTGGCAGCAAAAGCTGGACGTTTGTCTTTTTTGCTCCAAACAGCGCCGAAAGTGAAAAAAAGGTGCTTTTGAGGATAGAGTCGGCAGGAAAGCAGAGAGGGCCAAATTGTGTGGGGCATTTGAAGGGTTCCAGGAGGCAGTGAGGACCAGCATCACTTTTCCCCGCTGGCGCCTTTGCTGTGGCAGCAAAAGCTGGACGTTTGTCTTTTTTGCTCCAAACAGCGCCGAAAGTGAAAAAAGGTGCTTTTGAGGGTAGAGTGGGCAGGAAAGCGGAGAGTGCCAAATTGTGTGGGGCATTTGAAGGGGTTCCAGGAGGCAGTGAGGACCAGCATCACTTTTCCCCGCTGGCGCCTTTGCTGTGGCAGCAAAAGCTGGACGTTTGTCATTTTTGCTCCAAACAGCGCCGAATGTGAAAAAAGGTGTTTTTGAGGACAGAGTCGGCAGGAAAGCAGTGAGGGCCAAATTGTGTGGGGCATTTGAAGGGGTTCCAGGAGGCAGTGAGGACCAGCATCACTTTTCCCCGCTGGCACCTTTGCTGTGGCAGCAAAAGCTGGACGTTTGTCTTTTTTGCTCCAAACAGCGCCGAAAGTGAAAAAAGGTGCTTTTGAGGCTATAGTGGGCAGGAAAGCAGAGAGGGCCAAATTGTGTGGGGCATTTGAAGGGGTTCCAGGAGGCAGTGAGGACCAGCATCACTTTTCCCCGCGGGCACCTTTGCTGTGGCAGCAAAAGCTGGACATTTGTCTTTTTTGCTCCAAACAGCGCCGAAAGTGAAAAAAGGTGCTTTTGAGGCTAGAGTCGGCAGGAAAGCAGAGAGGGCCAAATTGTGTGGGGCATTTGAAGGGGTTCCAGGAGGCAGTGAGGACCAGCATCACTTTTCCCCACTGGCGCCTTTGCTGTGGCAGCAAAAGCTGGACGTTTGTCTTTTTTGCTCCAAACAGCACCGAAAGTGACAAAAGGTGCTTTTGAGGAAAGAGTAAGCAGGAAAGCAGAGAGGGCCAAATTGTGTGGGGCATTTGAAGGGGTTCCAGGAGGCAGTGAGGACCAGCATCACTTTTCCCAGGTGGCACCTTTACTGTGGCAGCAAAAGCTGGATGTTTGTCTTTTTTTGCTCCAAACAGCGCCAAAAGTGAAAAAAGGTGCTTTTGAGGCTAGAGTGGGCAGGAAAGCAGAGAGGGCCAAATTGTGTGGGGCATTTGAAGGGGTTCCAGGAGGCAGTGAGGACCAGCATCACTTTTCCCCGCTGGCGCCTTTGCTGTGGCAGCAAAAGCTGGACGTTTGTCTTTTTTGCTCCAAACAGCGCCGAAAGTGAAAAAAGGTGCTTTTGAGGATAGAGTCGGCAGGAAAGCAGAGAGGGCCAGATTGTGTGGGGCATTTGAAGGGGTTCCAGGAGGCAGTGAGGACCAGCATCACTTTTCCCCGCTGGCACCTTTGCTGTAGCAGCAAAAGCTGGACGTTTTTCTTTTTTGCTCCAAACAGCGCCGAAAGTGAAAAATGTGCGTTTCAGGCTTGAGTCGGCAGGAAAGCAGAGAGGGCCAAATTGTGTGGGGCATTTGAAGGGGTTCCAGGAGGCAGTGAGGACCAGCATCACTTTTCCCCGCTGGCGCCTTTGCTGTGGCAGCAAAAGCTGGACGTTTGTCTTTTTTGCTCCAAACAGCGCCGAAAGTGAATAAAGGTGCTTTTGAGGATAGAGTCGGCAGGAAAGCAGAGAGGGCCAAATTGTGTGGGGCATTTGAAGGGGTTCCAGGAGGCAGTGAGGACCAGCATCACTTTTCCCCGCTGGCGCCTTTGCTGTGGCAGCAAAAGCTGGACGTTTGTCTTTTTTGCTCCAAACAGCACCGAAATTGAAAAAAGGTGCTTTTGAGACTGGAGTCGGCAGGAAAGCAGAGAGGGCCAGATTGTGTGGGGCATTTGAAGGGGTTCCAGGAGGCAGTGAGGACCAGCATCACTTTTCCCCGCTGCCGCCTTTGCTGTGGCAGCAAAAGCTGGACGTTTTTCTTTTTTGCTCCAAACAGCACCGAAAGTGAAAAAAGGTGCTTTTGAGGAAAGAGTCGGCAGGAAAGCAGAGAGGGCCAAATTGTGTGGGGCATTTGAAAGGGTTCCAGGAGGCAGTGAGGACCAGCATCACTTTTCCCCGCTGGCACCTTTGCTGTGGCAGCAAAAGCTGGACGTTTTTCTTTTTTACTCTAAACAGCGCCGAAAGTGAGAAAAGGTGCTTTTGAGGATAGAGTCGGCAGGAAAGCAGAGAGGGCCAAATTGTGTGGGGCATTTGAAGGGGTTCCAGGAGGCAGTGAGGACCAGCATCACTTTTCCCCGCTGGCGCCTTTGCTGTGGCAGCAAAAGCTGGACGTTTGTCTTTTTTGCTCCAAACAGCGCCGAAAGTGAAAAAAGGTGCTTTTGAGGATAGAGTCGGCAGGAAAGCAGAGAGGGCCAAATTGTGTGGGGCATTTGAAGGGGTTCCAGGAGGCAGTGAGGACCAGCATCACTTTTCCCCGCTGGCGCCTTTGCTGTGGCAGCAAAAGCTGGACGTTTTTCTTTTTTGCTCCAAACAGCGCCGAAAGTGAAAAAAGGTGCTTTTGAGGCTAGAGTGGGCAGGAAAGCAGAGAGTGCCAAATTGTGTGGGGCATTTGAAGGGGTTCCAGGAGGCAGTGAGGACCAGCATCACTTTTCCCCGCTGGCGCCTTTGCTGTGGCAGCAAAAGCTGGACGTTTGTCATTTTTGCTCCAAACAGCGCCGAATGTGAAAAAAGGTGTTTTTGAGGACAGAGTCGGCAGGAAAGCAGTGAGGGCCAAATTGTGTGGGGCATTTGAAGGGGTTCCAGGAGGCAGTGAGGACCAGCATCACTTTTCCCCGCTGGCACCTTTGCTGTGGCAGCAAAAGCTGGACGTTTGTCTTTTTTGCTCCAAACAGCGCCGAAAGTGACAAAAGGTGCTTTTGAGGAAAGAGTAAGCAGGAAAGCAGAGAGGGCCAAATTGTGTGGGGCATTTGAAGGGGTTCCAGGAGGCAGTGAGGACCAGCATCACTTTTCCCCGCTGCCGCCTTTGCTGTGGCAGCAAAAGCTGGACGTTTTTCTTTTTTGCTCCAAACAACACCGAAAGTGAAAAAAGGTGCTTTTGAGGAAAGAGTAAGCAGGAAAGCAGAGAGGGCCAAATTGTGTGGGGCATTTGAAGGGGTTCCAGGAGGCAGTGAGGACCAGCATCACTTTTCCCAGCTGGCACCTTTACTGTGGCAGCAAAAGCTGGACGTTTGTCTTTTTTGCTCCAAACAGCGCCGAAAGTGAAAAAAGGTGCTTTTGAGGATAGAGTCGGCAGGAAAGCAGAGAGGGCCAAATTGTGTGGGGCATTTGAAGGGGTTCCAGGAGGCAGTGAGGACCAGCATCACTTTTCCCCGCTGGCGCCTTTGCTGTGGCAGCAAAAGCTGGACGTTTGTCTTTTTTGCTCCAAACAGCGCCGAAAGTGAAAAAAGGTGCTTTTGAGGCTAGAGTGGGCAGGAAAGCGGAGAGTGCCAAATTGTGTGGGGCATTTGAAGGGGTTCCAGGAGGCAGTGAGGACCAGCATCACTTTTCCCCGCTGGCGCCTTTGCTGTGGCAGCAAAAGCTGGACGTTTGTCATTTTTGCTCCAAACAGCGCCGAATGTGAAAAAAGGTGTTTTTGAGGACAGAGTCGGCAGGAAAGCAGTGAGGGCCAAATTGTGTGGGGCATTTGAAGGGGTTCCAGGAGGCAGTGAGGACCAGCATCACTTTTCCCCGCTGGCACCTTTGCTGTGGCAGCAAAAGCTGGACGTTTGTCTTTTTTGCTCCAAACAGCGCCGAAAGTGAAAAAAGGTGCTTTTGAGGCTAGAGTGGGCAGGAAAGCAGAGAGGGCCAAATTGTGTGGGGCATTTGAAGGGGTTCCAGGAGGCAGTGAGGACCAGCATCACTTTTCCCCGCGGGCACCTTTGCTGTGGCAGCAAAAGCTGGACATTTGTCTTTTTTGCTCCAAACAGCGCCGAAAGTGAAAAAAGGTGCTTTTGAGGCTAGAGTCGGCAGGAAAGCAGAGAGGGCCAAATTGTGTGGGGCATTTGAAGGGGTTCCAGGAGGCAGTGAGGACCAGCATCACTTTTCCCAGGTGGCACCTTTACTGTGGCAGCAAAAGCTGGATGTTTGTCTTTTTTGCTCCAAACAGCGCCAAAAGTGAAAAAAGGTGCTTTTGAGGCTAGAGTGGGCAGGAAAGCAGAGAGGGCCAAATTGTGTGGGGCATTTGAAGGGGTTCCAGGAGGCAGTGAGGACCAGCATCACTTTTCCCCGCTGGCGCCTTTGCTGTGGCAGCAAAAGCTGGACGTTTGTCTTTTTTGCTCCAAACAGCGCCGAAAGTGAAAAAAGGTGCTTTTGAGGATAGAGTCGGCAGGAAAGCAGAGAGGGCCAGATTGTGTGGGGCATTTGAAGGGGTTCCAGGAGGCAGTGAGGACCAGCATCACTTTTCCCCGCTGGCACCTTTGCTGTAGCAGCAAAAGCTGGACGTTTTTCTTTTTTGCTCCAAACAGCGCCGAAAGTGAAAAATGTGCGTTTCAGGCTTGAGTCGGCAGGAAAGCAGAGAGGGCCAAATTGTGTGGGGCATTTGAAGGGGTTCCAGGAGGCAGTGAGGACCAGCATCACTTTTCCCCGCTGGCGCCTTTGCTGTGGCAGCAAAAGCTGGACGTTTGTCTTTTTTGCTCCAAACAGCGCCGAAAGTGAATAAAGGTGCTTTTGAGGATAGAGTCGGCAGGAAAGCAGAGAGGGCCAAATTGTGTGGGGCATTTGAAGGGGTTCCAGGAGGCAGTGAGGACCAGCATCACTTTTCCCCGCTGGCGCCTTTGCTGTGGCAGCAAAAGCTGGACGTTTGTCTTTTTTGCTCCAAACAGCACCGAAAGTGAAAAAAGGTGCTTTTGAGGATAGAGTCGGCAGAAAACAGAGAGGGCCAAATTGTGTGGGGCATTTGAAGGGGTTCCAGGAGGCAGTGAGGACCAGCATAACTTTTCCCCGCTGGCCCCTTTGCTGTGGCAGCAAAAGCTGGACGTTTGTCTTTTTTGCTCCAAACAGCGCCGAAATTGAAAAAAGGTGCTTTTGAGACTGGAGTCGGCAGGAAAGCAGAGAGGGCCAGATTGTGTGGGGCATTTGAAGGGGTTCCAGGAGGCAGTGAGGACCAGCATCACTTTTCCCCGCTGCCGCCTTTGCTGTGGCAGCAAAAGCTGGACGTTTTTCTTTTTTGCTCCAAACAGCACCGAAAGTGAAAAAAGGTGCTTTTGAGGAAAGAGTCGGCAGGAAAGCAGAGAGGGCCAAATTGTGTGGGGCATTTGAAAGGGTTCCAGGAGGCAGTGAGGACCAGCATGACTTTTCCCCGCTGGCACCTTTGCTGTGGCAGCAAAAGCTGGACGTTTTTCTTTTTTACTCTAACAGCGCCGAAAGTGAGAAAAGGTGCTTTTGAGGATAGAGTCGGCAGGAAAGCAGAGAGGGCCAAATTGTGTGGGGCATTTGAAGGGGTTCCAGGAGGCAGTGAGGACCAGCATCACTTTTCCCCGCTGGCGCCTTTGCTGTGGCAGCAAAAGCTGGACGTTTGTCTTTTTTGCTCCAAACAGCGCCGAAATTGAAAAAAGGTGCTTTTGAGGATAGAGTCGGCAGGAAAGCAGAGAGGGCCAGATTGTGTGGGGCATTTGAAGGGTTTCCAGGAGGCAGTGAGGACCAGCATCACTTTTCCCCGCTGGCACCTTTGCTGTAGCAGCAAAAGCTGGACGTTTTTCTTTTTTGCTCCAAACAGCGCCGAAAGTGAAAAATGTGCGTTTCAGGCTTGAGTCGGCAGGAAAGCAGAGAAGGCCAAATTGTGTGGGGCATTTGAAGGGGTTCCAGGAGGCAGTGAGGACCAGCATCACTTTTCCCCGCTGGCACCTTTGCTGTGGCAGCAAAAGCTGGACGTGTGTCTTTTTTGCTCCAAACAGCGCCGAAGGTGTAAAAAGGTGCTTTTGAGGATAGAGTGGGCAGGAAAGCAGAGAGGGCCAAATTGTGTGGGGCATTTGAAGGGGTTCCAGGAGGCAGTGAGGACCAGCATGACTTTTCCACGCTGGCACCTTTGCTGTGGCAGCAAAAGCTGGACGTTTGTCTTTTTTGCTCCAAAAAGCGCCGAAACTGAAAAAAGGTGCTTTTGAGGCTAGAGTCGGCAGGAAAGCAGAGAGGGCCAAATTGTGTGGGGCATTTGAAGGGGTTCCAGGAGGCAGTGAGGACCAGCATCACTTTTCCCCGCTGGCGCCTTTGCTGTGGCAGCAAAAGCTGGACGTTTGTCTTTTTTGCTCCAAACAGCGCCGAAAGTGAATAAAGGTGCTTTTGAGGCTAGAGTGGGCAGGAAAGCAGAGAGGGCCAAATTGTGTGGGGCATTTGAAGGGGTTCCAGGAGGCAGTGAGGACCAGCATCACTTTTCCCCGCTGGCGCCTTTGCTGTGGCAGCAAAAGCTGGACGTTTGTCTTTTTTGCTCCAAACAGCACCGAAAGTGAAAAAAGGTGCTTTTGAGGATAGAGTCGGCAGAAAACAGAGAGGGCCAAATTGTGCGGGGCATTTGAAGGGGTTCCAGGAGGCAGTGAGGAACAGCATCACTTTTCCACGCTGGGACCTTTGCTGTGGCAGCAAAAGCTGGACGTTTGTCTTTTTTGCTCCAAACAGCGCCGAAATTGAAAAAAGGTGCTTTTGAGACTGGAGTCGGCAGGAAAGCAGAGAGGGCCAGATTGTGTGGGGCATTTGAAGGGGTTCCAGGAGGCAGTGAGGACCAGCATCACTTTTCCCCGCTGCCGCCTTTGCTGTGGCAGCAAAAGCTGGACGTTTTAATTTTTTACTCCAAACAGCACCGAAAGTGAAAAAAGGTGCTTTTGAGGAAAGACTCGGCAGGAAAGCAGAGAGGGCCAAATTGTGTGAGGCATTTGAAAGGGTTCCAGGAGGCAGTGAGGACCAGCATGACTTTTCCCCGCTCGCACCTTTGCTGTGGCAGCAAAAGCTGGACGTTTTTCTTTTTTGCTCCAAACAGTGGCGAAAGTGAAAAAAGGTGCTTTTGAGGCTAGAGTCGGCAGGAAAGCAGAGAGGGCCAAATTGTGTGGGGCATTTGAAGGGGTTCCAGGAGGCAGTGAGGACCAGCATCACTTTTCCCCGCTGGCACCTTTGCTGTGGCAGCAAAAGCTGGACGTTTTTCTTTTTTGCTCCAAACAGCGCCGAAAGTGAAAAAAGGTGCTTTTGAGGCTAGAGTCAGCAGGAAAGCAGAGAGGGCCAAATTGTGTGGGGCATTTGAAGGGGTTCCAGGAGGCAGTGAGGACCAGCATCACTTTTCCCCGCTGCCGCCTTTGCTGTGGCAGCAAAAGCTGGACGTTTTTCTTTTTTGCTCCAAACAGCACCGAAAGTGAAAAAAGGTGCTTTTGAGGAAAGAGTCGGCAGGAAAGCAGAGAGGGCCAAATTGTGTGGGGCATTTGAAGGGGTTCCAGGAGGCAGTGAGGACCAGCATCACTTTTCCCCGCTGGCACCTTTGCTGTGGCAGCAAAAGCTGGACGTTTGTCTTTTTTGCTCCAAACAGCGCCGAAAGTGAAAAAAGGTGCTTTTGAGGCTAGAGTGGGCAGGAAAGCAGAGAGGGCCAAATTGTGTGAGGCATTTGAAGGGGTTCCAGGAGGCAGTGAGGACCAGCATCACTTTTCCCCGCTGGCCCCTTTGCTGTGGCAGCAAAAGCTGGACGTTTGTCTTTTTTGCTCCAAACAGCGCCGAAATTGAAAAAAGGTGCTTTTGAGACTGGAGTCGGCAGGAAAGCAGAGAGGGCCAGATTGTGTGGGGCATTTGAAGGGGTTCCAGGAGGCAGTGAGGACCAGCATCACTTTTCCCCGCTGCCGCCTTTGCTGTGGCAGCAAAAGCTGGACGTTTTTCTTTTTTGCTCCAAACAGCACCAAAAGTGAAAAAAGGTGCTTTTGAGGAAAGAGTCGGCAGGAAAGCAGAGAGGGCCAAATTGTGTGGGGCATTTGAAAGGGTTCCAGGAGGCAGTGAGGACCAGCATGACTTTTCCCCGCTGGCACCTTTGCTGTGGCAGCAAAAGCTGGACGTTTGACTTTTTTACTCTAAACAGCGCCGAAATTGAGAAAAGGTGCTTTTGAGGATAGAGTCGGCAGGAAAGCAGAGAGGGCCAAATTGTGTGGGGCATTTGAAGGGGTTCCAGGAGGCAGTGAGGACCAGCATCACTTTTCCCCGCTGGCGCCTTTGCTGTGGCAGCAAAAGCTGGACGTTTGTCTTTTTTGCTCCAAACAGCGCCGAAAGTGAAAAAAGGTGCTTTTGAGGATAGAGTCGGCAGGAAAGCAGAGAGGGCCAGATTGTGTGGGGCATTTGAAGGGTTTCCAGGAGGCAGTGAGGACCAGCATCACTTTTCCCCGCTGGCACCTTTGCTGTGGCAGCAAAAGCTGGACGTTTGTCTTTTTTGCTCCAAACAGCGCCGAAAGTGAAAAATGTGCGTTTCAGGCTTGAGTCGGCAGGAAAGCAGAGAGGGCCAAATTGTGTGGGGCATTTGAAGGGGTTCCAGGAGGCAGTGAGGACCAGCATGACTTTTCCCCGCTGGCACCTTTGCTGTGGCAGCAAAAGCTGGACGTGTGTCTTTTTTGCTCCAAACAGCGCCGAAAGTGTAAAAAGGTGCTTTTGAGGATAGAGTGGGCAGGAAAGCAGAGAGGGCCAAATTGTGTGGGGCATTTGAAGGGGTTCCAGGAGGCAGTGAGGACCAGCATCACTTTTCCACGCTGGCACCTTTGCTGTGGCAGCAAAAGCTGGACGTTTGTCTTTTTTGCTCCAAAATGCGCCGAAACTGAAAAAAGGTGCTTTTGAGGATAGAGTGGGCAGGAAAGCAGAGAGGGCCAAATTGTGTGGGGCATTTGAAGGGGTTCCAGGAGGCAGTGAGGACCAGCATCACTTTTCCCCGCTGGCGCCTTTGCTGTGGCAGCAAAAGCTGGACGTTTGTCTTTTTTGCTCCAAACAGCGCCAAAAGTGAATAAAGGTGCTTTTGAGGCTAGAGTCAGCAGGAAAGCAGAGAGGGCCAAATTGTGTGGGGCATTTGAAGGGGTTCCAGGAGGCAGTGAGGACCAGCATCACTTTTCCCCGCTGGCGCCTTTGCTGTGGCAGCAAAAGCTGGACGTTTGTCTTTTTTGCTCCAAACAGCGCCGAAAGTGACAAAAGGTGCTTTTGAGGAAAGAGTAAGCAGGAAAGCAGAGAGGGCCAAATTGTGTGGGGCATTTGAAGGGGTTCCAGGAGGCAGTGAGGACCAGCATCACTTTTCCCCGCTGGCGCCTTTGCTGTGGCAGCAAAAGCTGGACGTTTGTCTTTTTTGCTCCAAACAACACTGAAAGTGAAAAAAGGTGCTTTTGAGGAAAGAGTAAGCAGGAAAGCAGAGAGGGCCAAATTGTGTGGGGCATTTGAAGGGGTTCCAGGAGGCAGTGAGGACCAGCATCACTTTTCCCAGCTGGCACCTTTACTGTGGCAGCAAAAGCTGGACGTTTGTCTTTTTTGCTCCAAACAGCGCCGAAAGTGAAAAAAGGTGCTTTTGAGGATAGAGTCGGCAGGAAAGCAGAGAGGGCCAAATTGTGTGGGGCATTTGAAGGGGTTCCAGGAGGCAGTGAGGACCAGCATCACTTTTCCCCGCTGGCGCCTTTGCTGTGGCAGCAAAAGCTGGACGTTTGTCTTTTTTGCTCCAAACAGCGCCGAAAGTGAAAAAAGGTGCTTTTGAGGCTAGAGTGGGCAGGAAAGCAGAGAGTGCCAAATTGTGTGGGGCATTTGAAGGGGTTCCAGGAGGCAGTGAGGACCAGCATCACTTTTCCCCGCTGGCACCTTTGCTGTGGCAGCAAAAGCTGGACGTTTGTCATTTTTGCTCCAAACAGCGCCGAATGTGAAAAAAGGTGTTTTTGAGGACAGAGTCGGCAGGAAAGCAGTGAGGGCCAAATTGTGTGGGGCATTTGAAGGGGTTCCAGGAGGCAGTGAGGACCAGCATCACTTTTCCCCGCTGGCACCTTTGCTGTGGCAGCAAAAGCTGGACGTTTGTCTTTTTTGCTCCAAACAGCGCCGAAAGTGAAAAAAGGTGCTTTTGAGGCTAGAGTGGGCAGGAAAGCAGAGAGGGCCAAATTGTGTGGGGCATTTGAAGGGGTTCCAGGAGGCAGTGAGGACCAGCATCACTTTTCCCCGCTGGCCCCTTTGCTGTGGCAGCAAAAGCTGGACATTTGTCTTTTTTGCTCCAAACAGCGCCGAAAGTGAAAAAAGGTGCTTTTGAGGCTAGAGTCGGCAGGAAAGCAGAGAGGGCCAAATTGTGTGGGGCATTTGAAGGGGTTCCAGGAGGCAGTGAGGACCAGCATCACTTTTCCCCACTGGCGCCTTTGCTGTGGCAGCAAAAGCTGGACGTTTGTCTTTTTTGCTCCAAACAGCACCGAAAGTGACAAAAGGTGCTTTTGAGGAAAGAGTAAGCAGGAAAGCAGAGAGGGCCAAATTGTGTGGGGCATTTGAAGGGGTTCCAGGAGGCAGTGAGGACCAGCATCACTTTTCCCAGGTGGCACCTTTACTGTGGCAGCAAAAGCTGGATGTTTGTCTTTTTTGCTCCAAACAGCGCCGAAAGTGAAAAAAGGTGCTTTTGAGGATAGAGTCGGCAGGAAAGCAGAGAGGGCCAGATTGTGTGGGGCATTTGAAGGGGTTCCAGGAGGCAGTGAGGACCAGCATCACTTTTCCCCGCTGGCACCTTTGCTGTAGCAGCAAAAGCTGGACGTTTTTCTTTTTTGCTCCAAACAGCGCCGAAAGTGAAAAATGTGCGTTTCAGGCTTGAGTCGGCAGGAAAGCAGAGAGGGCCAAATTGTGTGGGGCATTTGAAGGGGTTCCAGGAGGCAGTGAGGACCAGCATCACTTTTCCCCACTGGCGCCTTTGCTGTGGCAGCAAAAGCTGGACGTTTGTCTTTTTTGCTCCAAACAGCGCCGAAAGTGAAAAAAGGTGCTTTTGAGGATAGAGTCGGCAGGAAAGCAGAGAGGGCCAAATTGTGTGGGGCATTTGAAGGGGTTCCAGGAGGCAGTGAGGACCAGCATCACTTTTCCCCGCTGGCGCCTTTGCTGTGGCAGCAAAAGCTGGACGTTTGTCTTTTTTGCTCCAAACAGCACCGAAAGTGAAAAAAGGTGCTTTTGAGGATAGAGTCGGCAGAAAACAGAGAGGGCCAAATTGTGTGGGGCATTTGAAGGGGTTCCAGGAGGCAGTGAGGACCAGCATCACTTTTCCCCGCTGGCCCCTTTGCTGTGGCAGCAAAAGCTGGACGTTTGTCTTTTTTGCTCCAAACAGCGCCGAAATTGAAAAAAGGTGCTTTTGAGACTGGAGTCGGCAGGAAAGCAGAGAGGGCCAGATTGTGTGGGGCATTTGAAGGGGTTCCAGGAGGCAGTGAGGACCAGCATCACTTTTCCCCGCTGCCGCCTTTGCTGTGGCAGCAAAAGCTGGACGTTTTTCTTTTTTGCTCCAAACAGCACCGAAAGTGAAAAAAGGTGCTTTTGAGGAAAGAGTCGGCAGGAAAGCAGAGAGGGCCAAATTGTGTGGGGCATTTGAAAGGGTTCCAGGAGGCAGTGAGGACCAGCATGACTTTTCCCCGCTGGCACCTTTGCTGTGGCAGCAAAAGCTGGACGTTTTTCTTTTTTACTCTAAACAGCGCCGAAAGTGAGAAAAGGTGCTTTTGAGGATAGAGTCGGCAGGAAAGCAGAGAGGGCCAAATTGTGTGGGGCATTTGAAGGGGTTCCAGGAGGCAGTGAGGACCAGCATCACTTTTCCCCGCTGGCGCCTTTGCTGTGGCAGCAAAAGCTGGACGTTTGTCTTTTTTGCTCCAAACAGCGCCGAAAGTGAAAAAAGGTGCTTTTGAGGATAGAGTCGGCAGGAAAGCAGAGAGGGCCAGATTGTGTGGGGCATTTGAAGGGTTTCCAGGAGGCAGTGAGGACCAGCATCACTTTTCCCCGCTGGCACCTTTGCTGTAGCAGCAAAAGCTGGACGTTTTTCTTTTTTGCTCCAAACAGCGCCGAAAGTGAAAAATGTGCGTTTCAGGCTTGAGTCGGCAGGAAAGCAGAGAAGGCCAAATTGTGTGGGGCATTTGAAGGGGTTCCAGGAGGCAGTGAGGACCAGCATCACTTTTCCCCGCTGGCACCTTTGCTGTGGCAGCAAAAGCTGGACGTGTGTCTTTTTTGCTCCAAACAGCGCCGAAAGTGTAAAAAGGTGCTTTTGAGGATAGAGTGGGCAGGAAAGCAGAGAGGGCCAAATTGTGTGGGGCATTTGAAGGGGTTCCAGGAGGCAGTGAGGACCAGCATCACTTTTCCCCGCTGGCGCCTTTGCTGTGGCAGCAAAAGCTGGACGTTTGTCTTTTTTGCTCCAAACAGCACCGAAAGTGAAAAAAGGTGCTTTTGAGGATAGAGTCGGCAGAAAACAGAGAGGGCCAAATTGTGTGGGGCATTTGAAGGGGTTCCAGGAGGCAGTGAGGACCAGCATCACTTTTCCCCGCTGGCCCCTTTGCTGTGGCAGCAAAAGCTGGACGTTTGTCTTTTTTGCTCCAAACAGCGCCGAAATTGAAAAAAGGTGCTTTTGAGACTGGAGTCGGCAGGAAAGCAGAGAGGGCCAGATTGTGTGGGGCATTTGAAGGGGTTCCAGGAGGCAGTGAGGACCAGCATCACTTTTCCCCGCTGCCGCCTTTGCTGTGGCAGCAAAAGCTGGACGTTTTTCTTTTTTGCTCCAAACAGCACCGAAAGTGAAAAAAGGTGCTTTTGAGGATAGAGTCGGCAGGAAAGCAGAGAGGGCCAAATTGTGTGGGGCATTTGAAAGGGTTCCAGGAGGCAGTGAGGACCAGCATGACTTTTCCCCGCTGGCACCTTTGCTGTGGCAGCAAAAGCTGGACGTTTTTCTTTTTTACTCTAAACAGCGCCGAAAGTGAGAAAAGGTGCTTTTGAGGATAGAGTCGGCAGGAAAGCAGAGAGGGCCAAATTGTGTGGGGCATTTGAAGGGGTTCCAGGAGGCAGTGAGGACCAGCATCACTTTTCCCCGCTGGCGCCTTTGCTGTGGCAGCAAAAGCTGGACGTTTGTCTTTTTTGCTCCAAACAGCGCCGAAAGTGAAAAAAGGTGCTTTTGAGGATAGAGTCGGCAGGAAAGCAGAGAGGGCCAGATTGTGTGGGGCATTTGAAGGGTTTCCAGGAGGCAGTGAGGACCAGCATCACTTTTCCCCGCTGGCACCTTTGCTGTAGCAGCAAAAGCTGGACGTTTTTCTTTTTTGCTCCAAACAGCGCCGAAAGTGAAAAATGTGCGTTTCAGGCTTGAGTCGGCAGGAAAGCAGAGAAGGCCAAATTGTGTGGGGCATTTGAAGGGGTTCCAGGAGGCAGTGAGGACCAGCATCACTTTTCCCCGCTGGCACCTTTGCTGTGGCAGCAAAAGCTGGACGTGTGTCTTTTTTGCTCCAAACAGCGCCGAAAGTGTAAAAAGGTGCTTTTGAGGATAGAGTGGGCAGGAAAGCAGAGAGGGCCAAATTGTGTGGGGCATTTGAAGGGGTTCCAGGAGGCAGTGAGGACCAGCATCACTTTTCCACGCTGGCACCTTTGCTGTGGCAGCAAAAGCTGGACGTTTGTCTTTTTTGCTCCAAACAGCGCCGAAACTGAAAAAAGGTGCTTTTGAGGCTAGAGTCGGCAGGAAAGCAGAGAGGGCCAAATTGTGTGGGGCATTTGAAGGGGTTCCAGGAGGCAGTGAGGACCAGCATCACTTTTCCCCGCTGGCGCCTTTGCTGTGGCAGCAAAAGCTGGACGTTTGTCTTTTTTGCTCCAAACAGCGCCGAAAGTGAATAAAGGTGCTTTTGAGGCTAGAGTGGGCAGGAAAGCAGAGAGGGCCAAATTGTGTGGGGCATTTGAAGGGGTTCCAGGAGGCAGTGAGGACCAGCATCACTTTTCCCCGCTGGCGCCTTTGCTGTGGCAGCAAAAGCTGGACGTTTGTCTTTTTTGCTCCAAACAGCACCGAAAGTGAAAAAAGGTGCTTTTGAGGATAGAGTCGGCAGAAAACAGAGAGGGCCAAATTGTGCGGGGCATTTGAAGGGGTTCCAGGAGGCAGTGAGGAACAGCATCACTTTTCCACGCTGGGACCTTTGCTGTGGCAGCAAAAGCTGGACGTTTGTCTTTTTTGCTCCAAACAGCGCCGAAATTGAAAAAAGGTGCTTTTGAGACTGGAGTCGGCAGGAAAGCAGAGAGGGCCAGATTGTGTGGGGCATTTGAAGGGGTTCCAGGAGGCAGTGAGGACCAGCATCACTTTTCCCCGCTGCCGCCTTTGCTGTGGCAGCAAAAGCTGGACGTTTTAATTTTTTACTCCAAACAGCACCGAAAGTGAAAAAAGGTGCTTTTGAGGAAAGACTCGGCAGGAAAGCAGAGAGGGCCAAATTGTGTGAGGCATTTGAAAGGGTTCCAGGAGGCAGTGAGGACCAGCATGACTTTTCCCCGCTGGCACCTTTGCTGTGGCAGCAAAAGCTGGACGTTTGACTTTTTTACTCCAAACAGCGCCGAAAGTGAGAAAAGGTGCTTTTGAGGATAGAGTCGGCAGGAAAGAAGAGAGGGCCAAATTGTGTGGGGCATTTGAAGGGGTTCCAGGAGGCAGTGAGGACCAGCATGACTTTTCCCCGCTGGCACCTTTGCTGTGGCAGCAAAAGCTGGACGTGTGTCTTTTTTGCTCCAAACAGAGCCGAAAGTGTAAAAAGGTGCTTTTGAGGATAGAGTCGGCAGGAAAGCAGAGAGGGCCAAATTGTGTGGGGCATTTGAAGGGGTTCCAGGAGGCAGTGAGGACCAGCATCACTTTTCCACGCTGGCACCTTTGCTGTGGCAGCAAAAGCTGGACGTTTTTCTTTTTTGCTCCAAACAGTGGCGAAAGTGAAAAAAGGTGCTTTTGAGGCTAGAGTCGGCAGGAAAGCAGAGAGGGCCAAATTGTGTGGGGCATTTGAAGGGGTTCCAGGAGGCAGTGAGGACCAGCATCACTTTTCCCCGCTGGCACCTTTGCTGTGGCAGCAAAAGCTGGACGTTTTTCTTTTTTGCTCCAAACAGCGCCGAAAGTGAAAAAAGGTGCTTTTGAGGCTAGAGTCAGCAGGAAAGCAGAGAGGGCCAAATTGTGTGGGGCATTTGAAGGGGTTCCAGGAGGCAGTGAGGACCAGCATCACTTTTCCCCGCTGCCGCCTTTGCTGCGGCAGCAAAAGCTGGACGTTTTTCTTTTTTGCTCCAAACAGCACCGAAAGTGAAAAAAGGTGCTTTTGAGGAAAGAGTCGGCAGGAAAGCAGAGAGGGCCAAATTGTGTGGGGCATTTGAAGGGGTTCCAGGAGGCAGTGAGGACCAGCATCACTTTTCCCCGCTGGCACCTTTGCTGTGGCAGCAAAAGCTGGACGTTTGTCTTTTTTGCTCCAAACAGCGCCGAAAGTGAAAAAAGGTGCTTTTGAGGCTAGAGTGGGCAGGAAAGCAGAGAGGGCCAAATTGTGTGAGGCATTTGAAGGGGTTCCAGGAGGCAGTGAGGACCAGCATCACTTTTCCCCGCTGGCCCCTTTGCTGTGGCAGCAAAAGCTGGAC
This sequence comes from Vanellus vanellus, assembly GCF_965231255.1. Classification (NCBI taxonomy): domain Eukaryota; kingdom Metazoa; phylum Chordata; class Aves; order Charadriiformes; family Charadriidae; genus Vanellus; species Vanellus vanellus. The sequence continues at coordinate 63,282 of NW_028128676.1, read as the reverse complement.
GTTTGTCTTTTTTGCTCCAAACAGCGCCGAAATTGAAAAAAGGTGCTTTTGAGACTGGAGTCGGCAGGAAAGCAGAGAGGGCCAGATTGTGTGGGGCATTTGAAGGGGTTCCAGGAGGCAGTGAGGACCAGCATCACTTTTCCCCGCTGCCGCCTTTGCTGTGGCAGCAAAAGCTGGACGTTTTTCTTTTTTGCTCCAAACAGCACCAAAAGTGAAAAAAGGTGCTTTTGAGGAAAGAGTCGGCAGGAAAGCAGAGAGGGCCAAATTGTGTGGGGCATTTGAAAGGGTTCCAGGAGGCAGTGAGGACCAGCATGACTTTTCACCGCTAGCACCTTTGCTGTGGCAGCAAAAGCTGGACGTTTGACTTTTTTACTCTAAACAGCGCCAAAATTGAGAAAAGGTGCTTTTGAGGATAGAGTCGGCAGGAAAGCAGAGAGGGCCAAATTGTGTGGGGCATTTGAAGGGGTTCCAGGAGGCAGTGAGGACCAGCATCACTTTTCCCCGCTGGCGCCTTTGCTGTGGCAGCAAAAGCTGGACGTTTGTCTTTTTTGCTCCAAACAGCGCCGAAAGTGAAAAAAGGTGCTTTTGAGGATAGAGTCGGCAGGAAAGCAGAGAGGGCCAGATTGTGTGGGGCATTTGAAGGGTTTCCAGGAGGCAGTGAGGACCAGCATCACTTTTCCCCGCTGGCACCTTTGCTGTGGCAGCAAAAGCTGGACGTTTGTCTTTTTTGCTCCAAACAGCGCCGAAAGTGAAAAATGTGCGTTTCAGGCTTGAGTCGGCAGGAAAGCAGAGAGGGCCAAATTGTGTGGGGCATTTGAAGGGGTTCCAGGAGGCAGTGAGGACCAGCATGACTTTTCCCCGCTGGCACCTTTGCTGTGGCAGCAAAAGCTGGACGTGTGTCTTTTTTGCTCCAAACAGCGCCGAAAGTGTAAAAAGGTGCTTTTGAGGATAGAGTGGGCAGGAAAGCAGAGAGGGCCAAATTGTGTGGGGCATTTGAAGGGGTTCCAGGAGGCAGTGAGGACCAGCATCACTTTTCCCCGCTGGCGCCTTTGCTGTGGCAGCAAAAGCTGGACGTTTGTCTTTTTTGCTCCAAACAGCGCCGAAAGTGAATAAAGGTGCTTTTGAGGCTAGAGTCAGCAGGAAAGCAGAGAGGGCCAAATTGTGTGGGGCATTTGAAGGGGTTCCAGGAGGCAGTGAGGACCAGCATCACTTTTCCCCGCTGGCGCCTTTGCTGTGGCAGCAAAAGCTGGACGTTTGTCTTTTTTGCTCCAAACAGCACCGAAAGTGAAAAAAGGTGCTTTTGAGGATAGAGTCGGCAGAAAACAGAGAGGGCCAAATTGTGCGGGGCATTTGAAGGGGTTCCAGGAGGCAGTGAGGAACAGCATCACTTTTCCACGCTGGCACCTTTGCTGTGGCAGCAAAAGCTGGACGTTTGTCTTTTTTGCTCCAAACAGCGCCGAAATTGAAAAAAGGTGCTTTTGAGACTGGAGTCGGCAGGAAAGCAGAGAGGGCCAGATTGTGTGGGGCATTTGAAGGGGTTCCAGGAGGCAGTGAGGACCAGCATCACTTTTCCCCGCTGCCGCCTTTGCTGTGGCAGCAAAAGCTGGACGTTTTAATTTTTTGCTCCAAACAGCACCGAAATTGAAAAAAGGTGCTTTTGAGGAAGGAGTCGGCAGGAAAGCAGAGAGGGCCAAATTGTGTGGGGCATTTGAAAGGGTTCCAGGAGGCAGTGAGGACCAGCATGACTTTTCCCCGCTGGCACCTTTGCTGTGGCAGCAAAAGCTGGACGTTTGACTTTTTTACTCCAAACAGCGCCGAAAGTGAGAAAAGGTGCTTTTGAGGATAGAGTCGGCAGGAAAGAAGAGAGGGCCAAATTGTGTGGGGCATTTGAAGGGGTTCCAGGAGGCAGTGAGGACCAGCATGACTTTTCCCCGCTGGCACCTTTGCTGTGGCAGCAAAAGCTGGACGTGTGTCTTTTTTGCTCCAAACAGAGCCGAAAGTGTAAAAAGGTGCTTTTGAGGATAGAGTCGGCAGGAAAGCAGAGAGGGCCAAATTGTGTGGGGCATTTGAAGGGGTTCCAGGAGGCAGTGAGGACCAGCATCACTTTTCCCCGCTGGCACCTTTGCTGTGGCAGCAAAAGCTGGACGTTTGTCTTTTTTACTCCAAACAGCGCCGAAAGTGAAATAAGGTGCTTTTGAGGCTGGAGTCAGCAGGAAAGCAGAGAGGGCCAAATTGTGTGGGGCATTTGAAGGGGTTCCAGGAGGCAGTGAGGACCAGCATCACTTTTCCCCGCTGGCACCTTTGCTGTGGCAGCAAAAGCTGGACGTTTGTCTTTTTTGCTCCAAAAAGCGCCGAAAGTGAAAAAAGGTGCTTTTGAGGATAGAGTGGGCAGGAAAGCAGAGGGGGCCAAATTGTGTGGGGCATTTGAAGGGGTTCCAGGAGGCAGTGAGGACCAGCATCACTTTTCCCCGCTGGCGCCTTTGCTGTGGCAGCAAAAGCTGGACGTTTTTCTTTTTTGCTCCAAACAGTGGCGAAAGTGAAAAAAGGTGCTTTTGAGGATAGAGTCGGCAGGAAAGCAGAGAGGGCCAAATTGTGTGGGGCATTTGAAGGGGTTCCAGGAGGCAGTGAGGACCAGCATCACTTTTCCCCGCTGGCGCCTTTGCTGTGGCAGCAAAAGCTGGACGTTTGTCTTTTTTGCTCCAAACAGCGCCGAAAGTGAAAAAAGGTGCTTTTGAGGCTAGAGTCAGCAGGAAAGCAGAGAGGGCCAAATTGTGTGGGGCATTTGAAGGGGTTCCAGGAGGCAGTGAGGACCAGCATCACTTTTCCCCGCTGCCGCCTTTGCTGTGGCAGCAAAAGCTGGACGTTTGTCTTTTTTGCTCCAAACAGCACCGAAAGTGAAAAAAGGTGCTTTTGAGGAAAGAGTGGGCAGGAAAGCAGAGAGGGCCAAATTGTGTGGGGCATTTGAAGGGGTTCCAGGAGGCAGTGAGGACCAGCATCACTTTTCCCCGCTGCCACCTTTGCTGTGGCAGCAAAAGCTGGACGTTTTTCTTTTTTGCTCCAAACAGCACCGAAAGTGAAAAAAGGTGCTTTTGAGGCTAGAGTCGGCAGGAAAGCAGAGAGGGCCAAATTGTGTGGGGCATTTGAAGGGGTTCCAGGAGGCAGTGAGGACCAGCATCACTTTTCCCCGCTGGCTCCTTTGCTGTGGCAGCAAAAGCTGGACGTTTTTCTTTTTTGCTCCAAACAGCACCGAAATTGAAAAAAGGTGCTTTTGAGGATAGAGTCGGCAGGAAAGCAGAGAGGGCCAAATTGTGTGGGGCATTTGAAGGGGTTCCAGGAGGCAGTGAGGACCAGCATCACTTTTCCCCGCTGGCACCTTTGCTGTGGCAGCAAAAGCTGGACGTTTGTCTTTTTTACTCCAAACAGCGCCGAAAGTGAGAAAAGGTCCTTTTGAGGATAGAGTCGGCAGGAAAGCAGAGAGGGCCAAATTGTGTGGGGCATTTGAAAGGGTTCCAGGAGGCAGTGAGGACCAGCATCACTTTTTCCCACTGGCACCTTTGCTGTGGAAGCAAAAGCTGGACGTTTGTCTTTTTTGCTCCAAACAGCGGTAAAAGTGAAAAAAGGTGCTTTTGAGGCTAGAGTGGGCAGGAAAGCAGAGAGGGCCAAATTGTGTGGGGCATTTGAAGGGGTTCCAGGAGGCAGTGAGGACCAGCATCACTTTTCCCCGCTGGCACCTTTGCTGTAGCAGCAAAAGCTGGACGTTTGTCTTTTTTGCTCCAAACAGCGCCGAAATTGAAAAATGTGCTTTTGAGGCTTGAGTCGGCAGGAAAGCAGAGAGGGCCAAATTGTGTGGGGCATTTGAAGGGGTTCCAGGAGGCAGTGAGGACCAGCATGACTATTCCCCGCTGGCACCTTTGCTGTGGCAGCAAAAGCTGGACGTGTGTCTTTTTTGCTACAAACAGCGCCGAAAGTGTAAAAAGGTGCTTTTGAGGATAGAGTGGGCAGGAAAGCAGAGAGGGCCAAATTGTGTGGGGCATTTGAAGGGGTTCCAGGAGGCAGTGAGGACCAGCATCACTTTTCCCCGCTGGCACCTTTGCTGTGGAAGCAAAAGCTGGACGTTTGTCTTTTTTGCTCCAAACAGCGCCGAAAGTGAAAAAAGGTGCTTTTGAGGATAGAGTCGGCAGGAAAGCAGAGAGGGCCAAATTGTGTGGGGCATTTGAAGGGGTTCCAGGAGGCAGTGAGGACCAGCATCACTTTTCCCCGCTGGCACATTTGCTCTGGCAGCAAAAGCTGGACGTTTGTCTTTTTTACTTCAAACAGCGCCGAAAGTGAAAAAAGGTGCTTTTGAGGCTGGAGTCAGCAGGAAAGCAGAGAGGGCCAAATTGTGTGGGGCATTTGAAGGGGTTCCAGGAGGCAGTGAGGACCAGCATCACTTTTCCCCGCTGGCACCTTTGCTGTGGCAGCAAAAGCTGGACGTTTGTCTTTTTTGCTCCAAACAGCGCCGAAAGTGAAAAAAGGTGCTTTTGAGGATAGAGTCGGCAGGAAAGCAGAGAGGGCCAAATTGTGTGGGGCATTTGAAGGGGTTCCAGGAGGCAGTGAGGACCAGCATCACTTTTCCCCGCTGGCGCCTTTGCTGTGGCAGCAAAAGCTGGACGTTTGTCTTTTTTGCTCCAAACAGCACCGAAAGTGAAAAAAGGTGCTTTTGAGGATAGAGTGGGCAGGAAAGCAGAGAGGGCCAAATTGTGTGGGGCATTTGAAGGGGTTCCAGGAGGCAGTGAGGACCAGCATCACTTTTCCCCCCTGGCGCCTTTGCTGTGGCAGCAAAAGCTGGACGTTTTTCTTTTTTGCTCCAAACAGCACCGAAAGTGAAAAAAGGTGCTTTTGAGGCTAGAGTCGGCAGGAAAGCAGAGAGGGCCAAATTGTGTGGGGCATTTGAAGGGGTTCCAGGAGGCAGTGAGGACCAGCATCACTTTTCCCCGCTGCCGCCTTTGCTGTGGCAGCAAAAGCTGGACGTTTGTCTTTTTTGCTCCAAACAGCGCCGAAAGTGAAAAAAGGTGCTTTTGAGGCTAGAGTGGGCAGGAAAGCAGAGAGGGCCAAATTGTGTGGGGCATTTGAAGGGGTTCCAGGAGGCAGTGAGGACCAGCATCACTTTTCCCCGCTGGCGCCTTTGCTGTGGCAGCAAAAGCTGGACGTTTTTCTTTTTTGCTCCAAGCAGCGCCGAAAGTGAAAAAAGGTGCTTTTGAGGCTAGAGTCGGCAGGAAAGCAGAGAGGGCCAAATTGTGTGGGGCATTTGAAGGGGTTCCAGGAGGCAGTGAGGACCAGCATGACTTTTCCCCGCTGGCACCTTTGCTGTGGCAGCAAAAGCTGGACGTTTGACTTTTTTACTCCAAACAGCGCCGAAAGTGAGAAAAGGTGCTTTTGAGGATAGAGTCGGCAGGAAAGAAGAGAGGGCCAAATTGTGTGGGGCATTTGAAGGGGTTCCAGGAGGCAGTGAGGACCAGCATGACTTTTCCCCGCTGGCACCTTTGCTGTGGCAGCAAAAGCTGGACGTTTGTATTTTTTACTCCAAACAGCGCCGAAAGTGAAAAAAGGTGCTTTTGAGGATAGAGTCGGCAGGAAAGCAGAGAGGGCCAAATTGTGTGGGGCATTTGAAGGGGTTCCAGGAGGCAGTGAGGACCAGCATCACTTTTTCCCACTGGCACCTTTGCTGTGGCAGCAAAAGCTGGACGTTTGTCTTTTTTGCTCCAAACAGCGCCGAAAGTGAATAAAGGTGCTTTTGAGGCTAGAGTGGGCAGGAAAGCAGAGAGGGCCAAATTGTGTGGGGCATTTGAAGGGGTTCCAGGAGGCAGTGAGGACCAGCATCACTTTTCCCCGCTGGCGCCTTTGCTGTGGCAACAAAAGCTGCACGTTTGTCTTTTTTGCTCCAAACAGCACCGAAAGTGAAAAAAGGTGCTTTTGAGGATAGAGTCGGCAGAAAACAGAGAGGGCCAAATTGTGTGGGGCATTTAAAGGGGTTCCAGGAGGCAGTGAGGACCAGCATCACTTTTCCCCGCTGGCGCCTTTGCTGTGGCAGCAAAAGCTGGACGTTTGTCTTTTTTGCTCCAAACAGCGCCGAAATTGAAAAAAGGTGCTTTTGAGACTGGAGTCGGCAGGAAAGCACAGAGGGCCAGATTGTGTGGGGCATTTGAAGGGGTTCCAGGAGGCAGTGAGGACCAGCATCACTTTTCCCCGCTGCCGCCTTTGCTGTGGCAGCAAAAGCTGGACGTTTTTCTTTTTTGCTCCAAACAGCACCGAAAGTGAAAAAAGGTGCTTTTGAGGAAAGAGTCGGCAGGAAAGCAGAGAGGGCCAAATTGTGTGGGGCATTTGAAGGGGTTCCAGGAGGCAGTGAGGACCAGCATGACTTTTCCCCGCTGGCACCTTTGCTGTGGCAGCAAAAGCTGGACGTTTGACTTTTTTACTCCAAACAGCGCCGAAAGTGAGAAAAGGTGCTTTTGAGGATAGAGTCGGCAGGAAAGAAGAGAGGGCCAAATTGTGTGGGGCATTTGAAGGGGTTCCAGGAGGCAGTGAGGACCAGCATGACTTTTCCCCGCTGGCACCTTTGCTGTGGCAGCAAAAGCTGGACGTTTGTCTTTTTTGCTCCAAACAGCGCCGAAAGTGAAAAAAGGTGCTTTTGAGGCTAGAGTGGGCAGGAAAGCAGAGAGGGCCAAATTGTGTGGGGCATTTGAAGGGGTTCCAGGAGGCAGTGAGGACCAACATCACTTTTCCCCGCTGGCACCTTTGCTGTAGCAGCAAAAGCTGGACGTTTGTCTTTTTTGCTCCAAACAGCGCCGAAAGTGAAAAATGTGCTTTTGATGCTTGAGTCGGCAGGAAAGCAGAGAGGGCCAAATTGTGTGGGGCATTTGAAGGGGTTCCAGGAGGCAGTGAGGACCAGCATGACTTTTCCCCGCTGGCACCTTTGCTGTGGCAGCAAAAGCTGGACGTGTGTCTTTTTTGCTCCAAACAGAGCCGAAAGTGTAAAAAGGTGCTTTTGAGGATAGAGTCGGCAGGAAAGCAGAGAGGGCCAAATTGTGTGGGGCATTTGAAGGGGTTCCAGGAGGCAGTGAGGACCAGCATCACTTTTCCACGCTGGCACCTTTGCTGTGGCAGCAAAAGCTGGACGTTTGTCTTTTTTACTCCAAACAGCGCTGAAAGTGAAAAAAGGTGCTTTTGAGGCTGGAGTCAGCAGGAAAGCAGAGAGGGCCAAATTGTGTGGGGCATTTGAAGGGGTTCCAGGAGGCAGTGAGGACCAGCATCACTTTTCCCCGCTGGCACCTTTGCTGTGGCAGCAAAAGCTGGACGTTTTTCTTTTTTGCTCCAAAAAGCGCCGAAAGTGAAAAAAGGTGCTTTTGAGGATAGAGTGGGCAGGAAAGCAGAGGGGGCCAAATTGTGTGGGGCATTTGAAGGGGTTCCAGGAGGCAGTGAGGACCAGCATGACTTTTCCCCGCTGCCGCCTTTGCTGTGGCAGCAAAAGCTGGACGTTTGTCTTTTTTGCTCCAAACAGTGGCGAAAGTGAAAAAAGGTGCTTTTGAGGATAGAGTGGGCAGGAAAGCAGAGAGGGCCAAATTGTGTGGGGCATTTGAAGGGGTTCCAGGAGGCAGTGAGGACCAGCATCACTTTTCCCCGCTGGCACCTTTGCTGTGGCAGCAAAAGCTGGACGTTTTTCTTTTTTGCTCCAAACAGCGCCGAAAGTGAAAAAAGGTGCTTTTGAGGCTAGAGTCAGCAGGAAAGCAGAGAGGGCCAAATTGTGTGGGGCATTTGAAGGGGTTCCAGGAGGCAGTGAGGACCAGCATCACTTTTCCCCGCTGGCGCCTTTGCTGTGGCAGCAAAAGCTGGACGTTTTTCTTTTTTGCTCCAAACAGCACCGAAAGTGAAAAAAGGTGCTTTTGAGGAAAGAGTCGGCAGGAAAGCAGAGAGGGCCAAATTGTGTGGGGCATTTGAAGGGGTTCCAGGAGGCAGTGAGGACCAGCATGACTTTTCCCCGCTGGCACCTTTGCTGTGGCAGCAAAAGCTGGACGTTTGACTTTTTTACTCCAAACAGCGCCGAAAGTGAGAAAAGGTGCTTTTGAGGATAGAGTCGGCAGGAAAGAAGAGAGGGCCAAATTGTGTGGGGCATTTGAAGGGGTTCCAGGAGGCAGTGAGGACCAGCATGACTTTTCCCCGCTGGCACCTTTGCTGTGGCAGCAAAAGCTGGACGTTTGTCTTTTTTGCTCCAAACAGCGCCGAAAGTGAAAAAAGGTGCTTTTGAGGCTAGAGTGGGCAGGAAAGCAGAGAGGGCCAAATTGTGTGAGGCATTTGAAGGGGTTCCAGGAGGCAGTGAGGACCAGCATCACTTTTTCCCACTGGCACCTTTGCTGTGGCAGCAAAAGCTGGACGTTTGTCTTTTTTGCTCCAAACAGCGCCGAAAGTGAAAAAATGTGCTTTTGAGACTGGAGTCAGCAGGAAAGCAGAGAGGGCCAAATTGTGTGGGGCATTTGAAGGGATTCCAGGAGGCAGTGAGGACCAGCATCACTTTTCCCCGCTGCCACCTTTGCTGTGGCAGCAAAAGCTGGACGTTTTTCTTTTTTGCTCCAAACAGCACCGAAAGTGAAAAAAGGTGCTTTTGAGGCTAGAGTCGGCAGGAAAGCAGAGAGGGCCAAATTGTGTGGGGCATTTGAAGGGGTTCCAGGAGGCAGTGAGGACCAGCATCACTTTTCCCCGCTGGCGCCTTTGCTGTGGCAGCAAAAGCTGGACGTTTTTCTTTTTTGCTCCAAACAGCAACGAAATTGAAAAAAGGTGCTTTTGAGGAAAGAGTCGGCAGGAAAGCAGAGAGGGCCAAATTGTGTGGGGCATTTGAAGGGGTTCCAGGAGGCAGTGAGGACCAGCATCACTTTTCCCCGCTGGCACCTTTGCTGTGGCAGCAAAAGCTGGACGTTTGTCTTTTTTACTCCAAACAGCGCCGAAAGTGAGAAAAGGACCTTTTGAGGATAGAGTCGGCAGGAAAGCAGAGAGGGCCAAATTGTGTGGGGCATTTGAAAGGGTTCCAGGAGGCAGTGAGGACCAGCATCACTTTTTCCCACTGGCACCTTTGCTGTGGCAGCAAAAGCTGGACGTTTGTCTTTTTTGCTCCAAACAGCGGTAAAAGTGAAAAAAGGTGCTTTTGAGGCTAGAGTGGGTAGGAAAGCAGAGAGGGCCAAATTGTGTGGGGCATTTGAAGGGGTTCCAGGAGGCAGTGAGGACCAGCATCACTTTTCCCCGCTGGCACCTTTGCTGTAGCAGCAAAAGCTGGACGTTTTTCTTTTTTGCTCCAAACAGCGCCGAAATTGAAAAATGTGCTTTTGAGGCTTGAGTCGGCAGGAAAGCAGAGAGGGCCAAATTGTGTGGGGCATTTGAAGGGGTTCCAGGAGGCAGTGAGGACCAGCATCACTTTTCCCCGCTGGCACCTTTGCTGTGGCAGCAAAAGCTGGACGTGTGTCTTTTTTGCTACAAACAGCGCCGAAAGTGTAAAAAGGTGCTTTTGAGGATAGAGTGGGCAGGAAAGCAGAGAGGGCCAAATTGTGTGGGGCATTTGAAGGGGTTCCAGGAGGCAGTGAGGACCAGCATCACTTTTCCCCATTGGCGCCTTTGCTGTGGCAGCAAAAGCTGGACGTTTGTCTTTTTTGCTCCAAACAGCACCGAAAGTGAAAAAAGGTGCTTTTGAGGATAGATTCGACAGGAAAACAGAGAGGGCCAAATTGTGTGGGGCATTTGAAGGGGTTCCAGGAGGCAGTGAGGACCAGCATCACTTTTCCCCGCTGGCCCCTTTGCTGTGGAAGCAAAAGCTGGACGTTTGTCTTTTTTGCTCCAAACAGCGCCGAAAGTGAAAAAAGGTGCTTTTGAGGCTAGAGTCGGCAGGAAAGCAGAGAGGGCCAAATTGTGTGGGGCATTTGAAGGGGTTCCAGGAGGCAGTGAGGACCAGCATCACTTTTCCCCGCTGGCACCTTTGCTGTGGCAGCAAAAGCTGGACGTTTGTCTTTTTTGCTCCAAACAGCGCCGAAAGTGAAAAAAGGTGCTTTTGAGGATAGAGTCGGCAGGAAAGCAGAGAGGGCCAAATTGTGTGGGGCATTTGAAGGGGTTCCAGGAGGCAGTGAGGACCAGCATCACTTTTCCCCGCTGGCACCTTTGCTGTGGCAGCAAAAGCTGGACGTTTGTCTTTTTTGCTCCAAACAGCACCGAAAGTGAAAAAAGGTGCTTTTGAGGCTAGAGTGGGCAGGAAAGCAGAGAGGGCCAAATTGTGTGGGGCATTTGAAGGGGTTCCAGGAGGCAGTGAGGACCAGCATCACTTTTCCCCGCTGGCGCCTTTGCTGTGGCAGCAAAATCTGGACGTTTGTCTTTTTTGCTCCAAACAGCACCGAAAGTGAAAAAAGGTGCTTTTGAGGCTAGAGTCGGCAGGACAGCAGAGAGGGCCAAATTGTGTGGGGCATTTGAAGGGGTTCCAGGAGGCAGTGAGGACCAGCATCACTTTTCCCCGCTGGCGCCTTTGCTGTGGCAGCAAAAGCTGGACGTTTTTCTTTTTTGCTCCAAACAGTGCCGAAAGTGAAAAAAGGTGCTTTTGAGGATAGAGTCGGCAGGAAAGCAGAGAGGGCCAAATTGTGTGGGGCATTTGAAGGGGTTCCAGGAGGCAGTGAGGACCAGCATCACTTTTCCCCGCTGGCGCCTTTGCTGTGGCAGCAAAAGCTGGACGTTTGTCTTTTTTGCTCCAAACAGCGCCGAAAGTGAAAAAAGGTGCTTTTGAGGCTAGAGTGGGCAGGAAAGCAGAGAGGGCCAAATTGTGTGGGGCATTTGAAGGGGTTCCAGGAGGCAGTGAGGACCAGCATCACTTTTCCCCGCTGGCGCCTTTGCTGTGGCAGCAAAAGCTGGACGTTTGTCTTTTTTGCTCCAAACAGCGCCGAAAGTGAAAAAAGGTGCTTTTGAGGCTAGAGTGGGCAGGAAAGCAGAGAGGGCCAAATTGTGTGGGGCATTTGAAGGGGTTCCAGGAGGCAGTGAGGACCAGCATCACTTTTCCCCACTGGCGCCTTTGCTGTGGCAGCAAAAGCTGGACGTTTTTCTTTTTTGCTCCAAACAGCGCCGAAAGTGAAAAAAGGTGCTTTTGAGGATAGAGTCGGCAGGAAAGAAGAGAGGGCCAAATTGTGTGGGGCATTTGAAGGGGTTCCAGGAGGCAGTGAGGACCAGCATGACTTTTCCCCGCGGGCACCTTTGCTGTGGCAGCAAAAGCTGGACGTTTGTCTTTTTTACTCCAAACAGCGCCGAAAGTGAAAAAAGGTGCTTTTGAGGCTAGCGTGGGCAGGAAAGCAGAGAGGGCCAAATTGTGTGGGGCATTTGAAGGGGTTCCAGGAGGCAGTGAGGACCAGCATCACTTTTTCCCACTGGCACCTTTGCTGTGGCAGCAAAAGCTGGACGTTTGTCTTTTTTGCTCCAAACAGCGCCGAAAGTGGAAAAAGGTGCTTTTGAGGATAGAGTCGGCAGGAAAGCAGAGAGGGCCAAATTGTGTGGGGCATTTGAAGGGGTTCCAGGAGGCAGTGAGGACCAGCATCACTTTTCCCCGCTGGCCCCTTTGCTGTGGCAGCAAAAGCTGGACGTTTGTCTTTTTTGCTCCAAACAGCGCCGAAATTGAAAAAAGGTGCTTTTGAGACTGGAGTCGGCAGGAAAGAAGAGAGGGCCAGATTGTGTGGGGCATTTGAAGGGGTTCCAGGAGGCAGTGAGGACCAGCATCACTTTTCCCCGCTGGCACCATTGCTGTAGCAGCAAAAGCTGGACGTTTGTCTTTTTTGCTCCAAACAGCGCCGAAAGTGAAAAATGTGCTTTTGAGGCTTGATTCGGCAGGAAAGCAGAGAGGGCCAAATTGTGTGGGGCATTTGAAGGGGTTCCAGGAGGCAGTGAGGACCAGCATGACTTTTCCCCGCTGGCACCTTTGCTGTGGCAGCAAAAGCTGGACGTTTGTCTTTTTTACTCCAAACAGCGCCGAAAGTGAAAAAAGGTGCTTTTGAGGCAAGAGTGGGCAGGAAAGCAGAGAGGGCCAAATTGTGTGGGGCATTTGAAGGGGTTCCAGGAGGCAGTGAGGACCAGCATCACTTTTCCCCGCTGGCACCTTTGCTGTAGCAGCAAAAGCTGGACGTTTTTCTTTTTTCCTCCAAACAGCGCCGAAAGTGAAAAATGTGCTTTTGAGGCTTGAGTCGGCAGGAAAGCAGAGAGGGCCAAATTGTGTGGGGCATTTGAAGGGGTTCCAGGAGGCAGTGAGGACCAGCATCACTTTTCCCCGCTGGCACCTTTGCTGTGGCAGCAAAAGCTGGACGTTTGTCTTTTTTGCTCCAAACAGCGCCGAAAGTGTAAAAAGGTGCTTTTGAGGATAGAGTGGGCAGGAAAGCAGAGAGGGCCAAATTGTGTGGGGCATTTGAAGGGGTTCCAGGAGGCAGTGAGGACCAGCATCACTTTTCCCCGCTGGCGCCTTTGCTGTGGCAGCAAAAGCTGGACGTTTGTCTTTTTTGCTCCAAACAGCACCGAAAGTGAAAAAAGGTGCTTTTGAGGATAGAGTCGGCAGGAAAGCAGAGAGGGCCAAATTGTGTGGGGCATTTGAAGGGGTTCCAGGAGGCAGTGAGGACCAGCATCACTTTTCCCCGCTGGCGCCTTTGCTTTGGAAGCAAAAGCTGGACGTTTGTCTTTTTTGCTCCAAACAGCACCGAAAGTGAAAAAAGGTGCTTTTGAGGAAAGAGTCGGCAGGAAAGCAGAGAGGGCCAAATTGTGTGGGGCATTTGAAGGGGTTCCAGGAGGCAGTGAGGACCAGCATCACTTTTTCCCACTGGTACCTTTGCTGTGGCAGCAAAAGCTGGACGTTTGTCTTTTTTGCTCCAAACAGCGCCGAAAGTGAAAAAAGGTGCTTTTGAGGCAAGAGTGGGTAGGAAAGCAGAGAGGGCCAAATTGTGTGGGGCATTTGAAGGGGTTCCAGGAGGCAGTGAGGACCAGCATGACTTTTCCCCGCTGGGACCTTTGCTGTGGCAGCAAAAGCTGGACGTGTGTCTTTTTTGCTCCAAACAGCGCCGAAAGTGTAAAAAGGTGCTTTTGAGGATAGAGTGGGCAGGAAAGCAGAGAGGGCCAAATTGTGTGGGGCATTTGAAGGGGTTCCAGGAGGCAGTGAGGACCAGCATCACTTTTCCACGCTGGCACCTTTGCTGTGGCAGCAAAAGCTGGACGTTTTTCTTTTTTACTCCAAACAGCGCCGAAAGTGAAAAAAGGTGCTTTTGAGGCTGGAGTCAGCAGGAAAGCAGAGAGGGCCAAATTGTGTGGGGCATTTGAAGGGGTTCCAGGAGGCAGTGAGGACCAGCATCACTTTTCCCCGCTGCCACCTTTGCTGTGGCAGCAAAAGCTGGACGTTTGTCTTTTTTGCTCCAAACAGCGCCGAAAGTGAAAAAAGGTGCTTTTGAGGATAGAGTCGGCAGGAAAGCAGAGAGGGCCAAATTGTGTGGGGCATTTGAAGGGGTTCCAGGAGGCAGTGAGGACCAGCATCACTTTTCCCCACTGGCACCTTTGCTGTGGCAGCAAAAGCTGGACGTTTGTCTTTTTTGCTCCAAACAGCGCCGAAAGTGAAAAAAGGTGCTTTTGAGGCTAGAGTGGGCAGGAAAGCAGAGAGGGCCAAATTGTGTGGGGCATTTGAAGGGGTTCCAGGAGGCAGTGAGGACCAGCATCACTTTTCCCCGCTGCCACCTTTGCTGTGGCAGCAAAAGCTGGACGTTTGTCTTTTTTGCTCCAAACAGCGCCGAAAGTGAAAAAAGGTGCTTTTGAGGATAGAGTCGGCAGGAAAGCAGAGAGGGCCAAATTGTGTGGGGCATTTGAAGGGGTTCCAGGAGGCAGTGAGGACCAGCATCACTTTTCCCCGCTGGCGCCTTTGTTGTGGCAGCAAAAGCTGGACGTTTGTCTTTTTTGCTCCAAACAGCACCGAAAGTGAAAAAAGGTGCTTTTGAGGATAGAGTCGGCAGGAAAACAGAGAGGGCCAAATTGTGTGGGGCATTTGAAGGGGTTCCAGGAGGCAGTGAGGACCAGCATCACTTTTCCCCGCTGGCGCCTTTGCTGTGGCAGCAAAAGCTGGACGTTTGTCTTTTTTGCTCCAAACAGCTCCGAAAGTGAAAAAAGGTGCTTTTGAGACTGGAGTCAGCAGGAAAGCAGAGAGGGCCAAATTGTGTGGGGCATTTGAAGGGGTTCCAGGAGGCAGTGAGGACCAGCATGACTTTTCCCTGCTGGCACCTTTTCTGTGGCAGCAAAAGCTGGACGTTTGTCTTTTTTGCTCCAAACAGCGCCGAAAGTGAAAAAAGGTGCTTTTTAGGATAGAGTGGGCAGGAAAGCAGAGAGGGCCAAATTGTGTGGGGCATTTGAAGGGGTTCCAGGAGGCAGTGAGGACCAGCATCACTTTTCCCCGCTGGCGCCTTTGCTGTGGCAGCAAAAGCTGGACGTTTTTCTTTTTTGCTCCAAACAGCGCCGAAAGTGAAAAAAGGTGCTTTTGAGGCTAGAGTGGGCAGGAAAGCAGAGAGGGCCAAATTGTGTGGGGCATTTGAAGGGGTTCCAGGAGGCAGTGAGGACCAGCATCACTTTTCCCCACTGGCCGCTTTGCTGTGGCAGCAAAAGCTGGACGTTTGTCTTTTTTGCTCCAAACAGCGCCGAAAGTGAAAAAAGCTGCTTTTGAGGCTGGAGTCAGCAGGAAAGCAGAGAGGGCCAAATTGTGTGGGGCATTTGAAGGGGTTCCAGGAGGCAGTGAGGACCAGCATCACTTTTCCCCGCTGGCACCTTTGCTGTGGCAGCAAAAGCTGGACGTTTGTCTTTTTTGCTCCAAACAGCGCCGAAAGTGAAAAAAGCTGCTTTTGAGGCTGGAGTCAGCAGGAAAGCAGAGAGGGCCAAATTGTGTGGGGCATTTGAAGGGGTTCCAGGAGGCAGTGAGGACCAGCATCACTTTTCCCCGCTGGCACCTTTGCTGTGGCAGCAAAAGCTGGACGTTTGTCTTTTTTGCTCCAAACAGCGCCGAAAGTGAAAAAAGGTGCTTTTGAGGATAGAGTCAGCAGGAAAGCAGAGAGGGCCAAATTGTGTGGGGCATTTGAAGGGGTTCCAGGAGGCAGTGAGGACCAGCATCACTTTTCCCCGCTGGCGCCTTTGCTGTGGCAGCAAAAGCTGGACGTTTGTCTTTTTTGCTCCAAACAGTGCCCAAAGTGAAAAAAGGTGCTTTTGAGGCTAGAGTCGGCAGGAAAGCAGAGAGGGCCAAATTGTGTGGGGCATTTGAAGGGGTTCCAGGAGGCAGTGAGGACCAGCATCACTTTTCCCCGCTGGCCCCTTTGCTGTGGCAGCAAAAGCTGGACGTTTGTCTTTTTTGCTCCAAACAGCGCCGAAAGTGAAAAAAGGTGCTTTTGAGGCTAGAGTCGGCAGGAAAGCAGAGAGGGCCAAATTGTGTGGGGCATTTGAAGGGGTTCCAGGAGGCAGTGAGGACCAGCATCACTTTTCCCCGCTGGCGCCTTTGCTGTGGCAGCAAAAGCTGGACGTTTGTCTTTTTTACTCCAAACAGCGCCGAAAGTGAAAAAAGGTGCTTTTGAGGCTGGAGTCAGCAGGAAAGCAGAGAGGGCCAAATTGTGTGGGGTATTTGAAGGGGTTCCAGGAGGCAGTGAGGACCAGCATGACTTTTCCCCGCTGGCACCTTTGCTGTGGCAGCAAAAGCTGGACGTTTGTCTTTTTTGCTCCAAACAGCACCGAAAGTGAAAAAAGGTGCTTTTGAGGCTAGAGTGGGCAGGAAAGCAGAGAGGGCCAAATTGTGTGGGGCATTTGAAGGGGTTCCAGGAGGCAGTGAGGACCAGCATCACTTTTCCCCGCTGGCCCCTTTGCTGTGGCAGCAAAAGCTGGACGTTTGTCTTTTTTGCTCCAAACAGCGCCGAAAGTGAAAAAAGGTGCTTTTGAGGATAGAGTCGGCAGGAAAGCAGAGAGGGCCAAATTGTGTGGGGCATTTGAAGGGGTTCCAGGAGGCAGTGAGGACCAGCATCACTTTTCCCCGCTGGCGCCTTTGCTGTGGCAGCAAAAGCTGGACGTTTGTCTTTTTTACTCCAAACAGCGCCGAAAGTGAAAAAAGGTGCTTTTGAGGCTGGAGTCAGCAGGAAAGCAGAGAGGGCCAAATTGTGTGGGGTATTTGAAGGGGTTCCAGGAGGCAGTGAGGACCAGCATGACTTTTCCCCGCTGGCACCTTTGCTGTGGCAGCAAAAGCTGGACGTTTGTCTTTTTTGCTCCAAACAGCGCCGAAAGTGAAAAAAGGTGCTTTTGAGGCTAGAGTCGGCAGGAAAGCAGAGAGGGCCAAATTGTGTGGGGCATTTGAAGGGGTTCCAGGAGGCAGTGAGGACCAGCATCACTTTTCCCCGCTGGCGCTTTTGCTGTGGCAGCAAAAGCTGGACGTTTGTCTTTTTTGCTCCAAACAGCGCCGAAAGTGAAAAAAGCTGCTTTTGAGGCTGGAGTCAGCAGGAAAGCAGAGAGGGCCAAATTGTGTGGGGCATTTGAAGGGGTTCCAGGAGGCAGTGAGGACCAGCATCACTTTTCCCCGCTGGCACCTTTGCTGTGGCAGCAAAAGCTGGACGTTTGTCTTTTTTGCTCCAAACAGCGCCGAAAGTGAAAAAAGCTGCTTTTGAGGCTGGAGTCAGCAGGAAAGCAGAGAGGGCCAAATTGTGTGGGGCATTTGAAGGGGTTCCAGGAGGCAGTGAGGACCAGCATCACTTTTCCCCGCTGGCACCTTTGCTGTGGCAGCAAAAGCTGGACGTTTGTCTTTTTTGCTCCAAACAGCGCCGAAAGTGAAAAAAGGTGCTTTTGAGGATAGAGTCAGCAGGAAAGCAGAGAGGGCCAAATTGTGTGGGGCATTTGAAGGGGTTCCAGGAGGCAGTGAGGACCAGCATCACTTTTCCCCGCTGGCGCCTTTGCTGTGGCAGCAAAAGCTGGACGTTTGTCTTTTTTGCTCCAAACAGTGCCCAAAGTGAAAAAAGGTGCTTTTGAGGCTAGAGTCGGCAGGAAAGCAGAGAGGGCCAAATTGTGTGGGGCATTTGAAGGGGTTCCAGGAGGCAGTGAGGACCAGCATCACTTTTCCCCGCTGGCCCCTTTGCTGTGGCAGCAAAAGCTGGACGTTTGTCTTTTTTGCTCCAAACAGCGCCGAAAGTGAAAAAAGGTGCTTTTGAGGCTAGAGTCGGCAGGAAAGCAGAGAGGGCCAAATTGTGTGGGGCATTTGAAGGGGTTCCAGGAGGCAGTGAGGACCAGCATCACTTTTCCCCGCTGGCGCCTTTGCTGTGGCAGCAAAAGCTGGACGTTTGTCTTTTTTACTCCAAACAGCGCCGAAAGTGAAAAAAGGTGCTTTTGAGGCTGGAGTCAGCAGGAAAGCAGAGAGGGCCAAATTGTGTGGGGTATTTGAAGGGGTTCCAGGAGGCAGTGAGGACCAGCATGACTTTTCCCCGCTGGCACCTTTGCTGTGGCAGCAAAAGCTGGACGTTTGTCTTTTTTGCTCCAAACAGCACCGAAAGTGAAAAAAGGTGCTTTTGAGGCTAGAGTGGGCAGGAAAGCAGAGAGGGCCAAATTGTGTGGGGCATTTGAAGGGGTTCCAGGAGGCAGTGAGGACCAGCATCACTTTTCCCCGCTGGCCCCTTTGCTGTGGCAGCAAAAGCTGGACGTTTGTCTTTTTTGCTCCAAACAGCGCCGAAAGTGAAAAAAGGTGCTTTTGAGGATAGAGTCGGCAGGAAAGCAGAGAGGGCCAAATTGTGTGGGGCATTTGAAGGGGTTCCAGGAGGCAGTGAGGACCAGCATCACTTTTCCCCGCTGGCGCCTTTGCTGTGGCAGCAAAAGCTGGACGTTTGTCTTTTTTACTCCAAACAGCGCCGAAAGTGAAAAAAGGTGCTTTTGAGGCTGGAGTCAGCAGGAAAGCAGAGAGGGCCAAATTGTGTGGGGTATTTGAAGGGGTTCCAGGAGGCAGTGAGGACCAGCATGACTTTTCCCCGCTGGCACCTTTGCTGTGGCAGCAAAAGCTGGACGTTTGTCTTTTTTGCTCCAAACAGCGCCGAAAGTGAAAAAAGGTGCTTTTGAGGCTAGAGTCGGCAGGAAAGCAGAGAGGGCCAAATTGTGTGGGGCATTTGAAGGGGTTCCAGGAGGCAGTGAGGACCAGCATCACTTTTCCCCGCTGGCGCTTTTGCTGTGGCAGCAAAAGCTGGACGTTTGTCTTTTTTGCTCCAAACAGCACCGAAAGTGAAAAAAAGTGCTTTTGAGGCTAGAGTCGGCAGGAAAGCAGAGAGGGCCAAATTGTGTGGGGCATTTGAAGGGGTTCCAGGAGGCAGTGAGGACCAGCATCACTTTTCCCCGCTGTCGCCTTTGCTGTGGCAGCAAAAGGTGGACTTTTTTCTTTTTTGCTCCAAACAGAACCGAAAGTGAAAAAATGTGCTTTTGAGGCTAGAGTGGGCAGGAAAGCAGAGAGGGCCAAATTGTGTGGGGCATTTGAAGGGGTTCCAGGAGGCAGTGAGGACCAGCATCACTTTTCCCCGCTGGCACCTTTGCTGTGGCAGCAAAAGCTGGACGTTTTTCTTTTTTGCTCCAAACAGCGCCGAAAGTGAAAAAAGGTGCTTTTGAGGCTAGAGTCGGCAGGAAAGCAGAGAGGGCCAAATTGTGTGGGGCATTTGAAGGGGTTCCAGGAGGCAGTGAGGACCAGCATGACTTTTCCCCGCTGGCACCTTTACTGTGGCAGCAAAAGCTGGATGTTTGACTTTTTTACTCCAAACAGCGCCGAAAGTGAGAAAAGGTGCTTTTGAGGATAGAGTCGGCAGGAAAGCAGAGAGGGCCAAATTGTGTGGGGCATTTGAAGGGATTCCAGGAGGCAGTGAGGACCAGCATCACTTTTCCCCGCTGCCGCCTTTGCTGTGGCAGCAAAAGCTGGACGTTTTTCTTTTTTGCTCCAAACAGCACCGAAAGTGAAAAAAGGTGCTTTTGAGGCTAGAGTCGGCAGGAAAGCAGAGAGGGCCAAATTGTGTGGGGCATTTGAAGGGGTTCCAGGAGGCAGTGAGGACCAGCATCACTTTTCCCCGCTGGCGCCTTTGCTGTGGCAGCAAAAGCTGGACGTTTTTCTTTTTTGCTCCAAACAGCACCGAAATTAAAAAAAGGTGCTTTTGAGGAAAGAGTCGGCAGGAAAGCAGAGAGGGCCAAATTGTGTGGGGCATTTGAAGGGGTTCCAGGAGGCAGTGAGGACCAGCATCACTTTTCCCCGCTGGCACCTTTGCTGTGGCAGCAAAAGCTGGACGTTTGTCTTTTTTACTCCAAACAGCGCCGAAAGTGAGAAAAGGTCCTTTTGAGGATAGAGTCGGCAGGAAAGCAGAGAGGGCCAAATTCTGTGGGGCATTTGAAGGGGTTCCAGGAGGCAGTGAGGACCAGCATGACTTTTCCCCGCTGGCACCTTTGCTGTGACAGCAAAAGCTGGACGTTTGTCTTTTTTACTCCAAACAGCGCCGAAAGTGAAAAAAGGTGCTTTTGAGGCTAGAGTGGGCAGGAAAGCAGAGAGGGCCAAATTGTGTGGGGCATTTGAAAGGGTTCCAGGAGGCAGTGAGGACCAGCATCACTTTTCCCCGCTGGCACCTTTGCTGTAGCAGCAAAAGCTGGACGTTTTTCTTTTTTCCTCCAAACAGCGCCGAAAGTGAAAAATGTGCTTTTGAGGCTTGAGTCGGCAGGAAAGCAGAGAGGGCCAAATTGTGTGGGGCATTTGAAGGGGTTCCAGGAGGCAGTGAGGACCAGCATCACTTTTCCCCGCTGGCACCTTTGCTGTGGCAGCAAAAGCTGGACGTTTGTCTTTTTTGCTCCAAACAGCGCCGAAAGTGTAAAAAGGTGCTTTTGAGGATAGAGTGGGCAGGAAAGCAGAGAGGGCCAAATTGTGTGGGGCATTTGAAGGGGTTCCAGGAGGCAGTGAGGACCAGCATCACTTTTCCCCGCTGGCGCCTTTGCTGTGGCAGCAAAAGCTGGACGTTTGTCTTTTTTGCTCCAAACAGCACCGAAAGTGAAAAAAGGTGCTTTTGAGGATAGAGTCGGCAGGAAAGCAGAGAGGGCCAAATTGTGTGGGGCATTTGAAGGGGTTCCAGGAGGCAGTGAGGACCAGCATCACTTTTCCCCGCTGGCGCCTTTGCTTTGGAAGCAAAAGCTGGACGTTTGTCTTTTTTGCTCCAAACAGCACCGAAAGTGAAAAAAGGTGCTTTTGAGGAAAGAGTCGGCAGGAAAGCAGAGAGGGCCAAATTGTGTGGGGCATTTGAAGGGGTTCCAGGAGGCAGTGAGGACCAGCATCACTTTTTCCCACTGGTACATTTGCTGTGGCAGCAAAAGCTGGACGTTTGTCTTTTTTGCTCCAAACAGCGCCGAAAGTGAAAAAAGGTGCTTTTGAGGCAAGAGTGGGTAGGAAAGCAGAGAGGGCCAAATTGTGTGGGGCATTTGAAGGGGTTCCAGGAGGCAGTGAGGACCAGCATGACTTTTCCCCGCTGGGACCTTTGCTGTGGCAGCAAAAGCTGGACGTGTGTCTTTTTTGCTCCAAACAGCGCCGAAAGTGTAAAAAGGTGCTTTTGAGGATAGAGTGGGCAGGAAAGCAGAGAGGGCCAAATTGTGTGGGGCATTTGAAGGGGTTCCAGGAGGCAGTGAGGACCAGCATCACTTTTCCACGCTGGCACCTTTGCTGTGGCAGCAAAAGCTGGACGTTTTTCTTTTTTACTCCAAACAGCGCCGAAAGTGAAAAAAGGTGCTTTTGAGGCTGGAGTCAGCAGGAAAGCAGAGAGGGCCAAATTGTGTGGGGCATTTGAAGGGGTTCCAGGAGGCAGTGAGGACCAGCATCACTTTTCCCCGCTGCCACCTTTGCTGTGGCAGCAAAAGCTGGACGTTTGTCTTTTTTGCTCCAAACAGCGCCGAAAGTGAAAAAAGGTGCTTTTGAGGATAGAGTCGGCAGGAAAGCAGAGAGGGCCAAATTGTGTGGGGCATTTGAAGGGGTTCCAGGAGGCAGTGAGGACCAGCATCACTTTTCCCCACTGGCACCTTTGCTGTGGCAGCAAAAGCTGGACGTTTGTCTTTTTTGCTCCAAACAGCGCCGAAAGTGAAAAAAGGTGCTTTTGAGGCTAGAGTGGGCAGGAAAGCAGAGAGGGCCAAATTGTGTGGGGCATTTGAAGGGGTTCCAGGAGGCAGTGAGGACCAGCATCACTTTTCCCCGCTGCCACCTTTGCTGTGGCAGCAAAAGCTGGACGTTTGTCTTTTTTGCTCCAAACAGCGCCGAAAGTGAAAAAAGGTGCTTTTGAGGATAGAGTCGGCAGGAAAGCAGAGAGGGCCAAATTGTGTGGGGCATTTGAAGGGGTTCCAGGAGGCAGTGAGGACCAGCATCACTTTTCCCCGCTGGCGCCTTTGTTGTGGCAGCAAAAGCTGGACGTTTGTCTTTTTTGCTCCAAACAGCACCGAAAGTGAAAAAAGGTGCTTTTGAGGATAGAGTCGGCAGGAAAACAGAGAGGGCCAAATTGTGTGGGGCATTTGAAGGGGTTCCAGGAGGCAGTGAGGACCAGCATCACTTTTCCCCGCTGGCGCCTTTGCTGTGGCAGCAAAAGCTGGACGTTTGTCTTTTTTGCTCCAAACAGCTCCGAAAGTGAAAAAAGGTGCTTTTGAGACTGGAGTCAGCAGGAAAGCAGAGAGGGCCAAATTGTGTGGGGCATTTGAAGGGGTTCCAGGAGGCAGTGAGGACCAGCATGACTTTTCCCTGCTGGCACCTTTTCTGTGGCAGCAAAAGCTGGACGTTTGTCTTTTTTGCTCCAAACAGCGCCGAAAGTGAAAAAAGGTGCTTTTTAGGATAGAGTGGGCAGGAAAGCAGAGAGGGCCAAATTGTGTGGGGCATTTGAAGGGGTTCCAGGAGGCAGTGAGGACCAGCATCACTTTTCCCCGCTGGCGCCTTTGCTGTGGCAGCAAAAGCTGGACGTTTTTCTTTTTTGCTCCAAACAGCGCCGAAAGTGAAAAAAGGTGCTTTTGAGGCTAGAGTGGGCAGGAAAGCAGAGAGGGCCAAATTGTGTGGGGCATTTGAAGGGGTTCCAGGAGGCAGTGAGGACCAGCATCACTTTTCCCCACTGGCCGCTTTGCTGTGGCAGCAAAAGCTGGACGTTTGTCTTTTTTGCTCCAAACAGCGCCGAAAGTGAAAAAAGCTGCTTTTGAGGCTGGAGTCAGCAGGAAAGCAGAGAGGGCCAAATTGTGTGGGGCATTTGAAGGGGTTCCAGGAGGCAGTGAGGACCAGCATCACTTTTCCCCGCTGGCACCTTTGCTGTGGCAGCAAAAGCTGGACGTTTGTCTTTTTTGCTCCAAACAGCGCCGAAAGTGAAAAAAGCTGCTTTTGAGGCTGGAGTCAGCAGGAAAGCAGAGAGGGCCAAATTGTGTGGGGCATTTGAAGGGGTTCCAGGAGGCAGTGAGGACCAGCATCACTTTTCCCCGCTGGCACCTTTGCTGTGGCAGCAAAAGCTGGACGTTTGTCTTTTTTGCTCCAAACAGCGCCGAAAGTGAAAAAAGGTGCTTTTGAGGATAGAGTCAGCAGGAAAGCAGAGAGGGCCAAATTGTGTGGGGCATTTGAAGGGGTTCCAGGAGGCAGTGAGGACCAGCATCACTTTTCCCCGCTGGCGCCTTTGCTGTGGCAGCAAAAGCTGGACGTTTGTCTTTTTTGCTCCAAACAGTGCCCAAAGTGAAAAAAGGTGCTTTTGAGGCTAGAGTCGGCAGGAAAGCAGAGAGGGCCAAATTGTGTGGGGCATTTGAAGGGGTTCCAGGAGGCAGTGAGGACCAGCATCACTTTTCCCCGCTGGCCCCTTTGCTGTGGCAGCAAAAGCTGGACGTTTGTCTTTTTTGCTCCAAACAGCGCCGAAAGTGAAAAAAGGTGCTTTTGAGGCTAGAGTCGGCAGGAAAGCAGAGAGGGCCAAATTGTGTGGGGCATTTGAAGGGGTTCCAGGAGGCAGTGAGGACCAGCATCACTTTTCCCCGCTGGCGCCTTTGCTGTGGCAGCAAAAGCTGGACGTTTGTCTTTTTTACTCCAAACAGCGCCGAAAGTGAAAAAAGGTGCTTTTGAGGCTGGAGTCAGCAGGAAAGCAGAGAGGGCCAAATTGTGTGGGGTATTTGAAGGGGTTCCAGGAGGCAGTGAGGACCAGCATGACTTTTCCCCGCTGGCACCTTTGCTGTGGCAGCAAAAGCTGGACGTTTGTCTTTTTTGCTCCAAACAGCACCGAAAGTGAAAAAAGGTGCTTTTGAGGCTAGAGTGGGCAGGAAAGCAGAGAGGGCCAAATTGTGTGGGGCATTTGAAGGGGTTCCAGGAGGCAGTGAGGACCAGCATCACTTTTCCCCGCTGGCCCCTTTGCTGTGGCAGCAAAAGCTGGACGTTTGTCTTTTTTGCTCCAAACAGCGCCGAAAGTGAAAAAAGGTGCTTTTGAGGATAGAGTCGGCAGGAAAGCAGAGAGGGCCAAATTGTGTGGGGCATTTGAAGGGGTTCCAGGAGGCAGTGAGGACCAGCATCACTTTTCCCCGCTGGCGCCTTTGCTGTGGCAGCAAAAGCTGGACGTTTGTCTTTTTTACTCCAAACAGCGCCGAAAGTGAAAAAAGGTGCTTTTGAGGCTGGAGTCAGCAGGAAAGCAGAGAGGGCCAAATTGTGTGGGGTATTTGAAGGGGTTCCAGGAGGCAGTGAGGACCAGCATGACTTTTCCCCGCTGGCACCTTTGCTGTGGCAGCAAAAGCTGGACGTTTGTCTTTTTTGCTCCAAACAGCGCCGAAAGTGAAAAAAGGTGCTTTTGAGGCTAGAGTCGGCAGGAAAGCAGAGAGGGCCAAATTGTGTGGGGCATTTGAAGGGGTTCCAGGAGGCAGTGAGGACCAGCATCACTTTTCCCCGCTGGCGCTTTTGCTGTGGCAGCAAAAGCTGGACGTTTGTCTTTTTTGCTCCAAACAGCACCGAAAGTGAAAAAAAGTGCTTTTGAGGCTAGAGTCGGCAGGAAAGCAGAGAGGGCCAAATTGTGTGGGGCATTTGAAGGGGTTCCAGGAGGCAGTGAGGACCAGCATCACTTTTCCCCGCTGTCGCCTTTGCTGTGGCAGCAAAAGGTGGACTTTTTTCTTTTTTGCTCCAAACAGAACCGAAAGTGAAAAAATGTGCTTTTGAGGCTAGAGTGGGCAGGAAAGCAGAGAGGGCCAAATTGTGTGGGGCATTTGAAGGGGTTCCAGGAGGCAGTGAGGACCAGCATCACTTTTCCCCGCTGGCACCTTTGCTGTGGCAGCAAAAGCTGGACGTTTTTCTTTTTTGCTCCAAACAGCGCCGAAAGTGAAAAAAGGTGCTTTTGAGGCTAGAGTCGGCAGGAAAGCAGAGAGGGCCAAATTGTGTGGGGCATTTGAAGGGGTTCCAGGAGGCAGTGAGGACCAGCATGACTTTTCCCCGCTGGCACCTTTACTGTGGCAGCAAAAGCTGGATGTTTGACTTTTTTACTCCAAACAGCGCCGAAAGTGAGAAAAGGTGCTTTTGAGGATAGAGTCGGCAGGAAAGCAGAGAGGGCCAAATTGTGTGGGGCATTTGAAGGGATTCCAGGAGGCAGTGAGGACCAGCATCACTTTTCCCCGCTGCCGCCTTTGCTGTGGCAGCAAAAGCTGGACGTTTTTCTTTTTTGCTCCAAACAGCACCGAAAGTGAAAAAAGGTGCTTTTGAGGCTAGAGTCGGCAGGAAAGCAGAGAGGGCCAAATTGTGTGGGGCATTTGAAGGGGTTCCAGGAGGCAGTGAGGACCAGCATCACTTTTCCCCGCTGGCGCCTTTGCTGTGGCAGCAAAAGCTGGACGTTTTTCTTTTTTGCTCCAAACAGCACCGAAATTAAAAAAAGGTGCTTTTGAGGAAAGAGTCGGCAGGAAAGCAGAGAGGGCCAAATTGTGTGGGGCATTTGAAGGGGTTCCAGGAGGCAGTGAGGACCAGCATCACTTTTCCCCGCTGGCACCTTTGCTGTGGCAGCAAAAGCTGGACGTTTGTCTTTTTTACTCCAAACAGCGCCGAAAGTGAGAAAAGGTCCTTTTGAGGATAGAGTCGGCAGGAAAGCAGAGAGGGCCAAATTCTGTGGGGCATTTGAAGGGGTTCCAGGAGGCAGTGAGGACCAGCATGACTTTTCCCCGCTGGCACCTTTGCTGTGACAGCAAAAGCTGGACGTTTGTCTTTTTTACTCCAAACAGCGCCGAAAGTGAAAAAAGGTGCTTTTGAGGCTAGAGTGGGCAGGAAAGCAGAGAGGGCCAAATTGTGTGGGGCATTTGAAAGGGTTCCAGGAGGCAGTGAGGACCAGCATCACTTTTTCCCACTGGCACCTTTGCTGTGGCAGCAAAAGCTGGACGTTTGTCTTTTTTGCTCCAAACAGCGGTAAAAGGAAAAAAGGTGCTTTTGAGGCTAGAGTGGGCAGGAAAGCAGAGAGGGCCAAATTGTGTGGGGCATTTGAAGGGGTTCCAGGAGGCAGTGAGGACCAGCATGACTTTTCCCCGCTGGCACCTTTGCTGTGGCAGCAAAAGCTGGACGTTTGTCTTTTTTGCTCCAAACAGCGCCGAAAGTGTAAAAAGGTGCTTTTGAGGATAGAGTGGGCAGGAAAGCAGAGAGGGCCAAATTGTGTGGGGCATTTGAAGGGGTTCCAGGAGGCAGTGAGGACCAGCATCACTTTTCCCCGCTGGCGCCTTTGCTGTGGCAGCAAAAGCTGGACGTTTTTCTTTTTTGCTCCAAACAGCACCGAAAGTGAAAAAAGGTGCTTTTGAGGATAGATTCGGCAGGAAAGCAGAGAGGGCCAAATTGTGTGGGGCATTTGAAGGGGTTCCAGGAGGCAGTGAGGACCAGCATCACTTTTCCCCGCTGGCGCCTTTGCTTTGGAAGCAAAAGCTGGACGTTTGTCTTTTTTGCTCCAAACAGCGGCGAAAGTGAAAAAAGGTGCTTTTGAGGAAAGAGTCGGCAGGAAAGCAGAGAGGGCCAAATTGTGTGGGGCATTTGAAGGGGTTCCAGGAGGCAGTGAGGACCAGCATCACTTTTTCCCACTGGTACCTTTGCTGTGGCAGCAAAAGCTGGACGTTTGTCTTTTTTGCTCCAAACAGCGCCGAAAGTGAAAAAAGGTGCTTTTGAGGCAAGAGTGGGCAGGAAAGCAGAGAGGGCCAAATTGTGTGGGGCATTTGAAGGGGTTCCAGGAGGCAGTGAGGACCAGCATCACTTTTCCCCGCTGGCACCTTTGCTGTGGCAGCAAAAGCTGGACGTGTGTCTTTTTTGCTCCAAACAGCGCCGAAAGTGTAAAAAGGTGCTTTTGAGGATAGAGTGGGCAGGAAAGCAGAGAGGGCCAAATTGTGTGGGGCATTTGAAGGGGTTCCAGGAGGCAGTGAGGACCAGCATCACTTTTCCACGCTGGCACCTTTGCTGTGGCAGCAAAAGCTGGACGTTTTTCTTTTTTACTCCAAACAGCGCCGAAAGTGAAAAAAGGTGCTTTTGAGGCTGGAGTCAGCAGGAAAGCAGAGAGGGCCAAATTGTGTGGGGCATTTGAAGGGGTTCCAGGAGGCAGTGAGGACCAGCATCACTTTTCCCCGCTGCCACCTTTGCTGTGGCAGCAAAAGCTGGACGTTTGTCTTTTTTGCTCCAAACAGCGCCGAAAGTGAAAAAAGGTGCTTTTGAGGATAGAGTCGGCAGGAAAGCAGAGAGGGCCAAATTGTGTGGGGCATTTGAAGGGGTTCCAGGAGGCAGTGAGGACCAGCATCACTTTTCCCCACTGGCACCTTTGCTGTGGCAGCAAAAGCTGGACGTTTGTCTTTTTTGCTCCAAACAGCGCCGAAAGTGAAAAAAGGTGCTTTTGAGGCTAGAGTGGGCAGGAAAGCAGAGAGGGCCAAATTGTGTGGGGCATTTGAAGGGGTTCCAGGAGGCAGTGAGGACCAGCATCACTTTTCCCCGCTGCCACCTTTGCTGTGGCAGCAAAAGCTGGACGTTTGTCTTTTTTGCTCCAAACAGCGCCGAAAGTGAAAAAAGGTGCTTTTGAGGATAGAGTCGGCAGGAAAGCAGAGAGGGCCAAATTGTGTGGGGCATTTGAAGGGGTTCCAGGAGGCAGTGAGGACCAGCATCACTTTTCCCCGCTGGCACCTTTGCTGTGGCAGCAAAAGCTGGACGTTTGTCTTTTTTGCTCCAAACAGCACCGAAAGTGAAAAAAGGTGCTTTTGAGGATAGAGTCGGCAGGAAAACAGAGAGGGCCAAATTGTGTGGGGCATTTGAAGGGGTTCCAGGAGGCAGTGAGGACCAGCATCACTTTTCCCCGCTGGCGCCTTTGCTGTGGCAGCAAAAGCTGGACGTTTTTCTTTTTTGCTCCAAAGAGCTCCGAAAGTGAAAAAAGGTGCTTTTGAGACTGGAGTCAGCAGGAAAGCAGAGAGGGCCAAATTGTGTGGGGCATTTGAAGGGGTTCCAGGAGGCAGTGAGGACCAGCATGACTTTTCCCTGCTGGCACCTTTTCATGTGGCAGCAAAAGCTGGACGTTTGTCTTTTTTGCTCCAAACAGCGCCGAAAGTGAAAAAAGGTGCTTTTTAGGATAGAGTGGGCAGGAAAGCAGAGAGGGCCAAATTGTGTGGGGCATTTGAAGGGGTTCCAGGAGGCAGTGAGGACCAGCATCACTTTTCCCCGCTGGCGCCTTTGCTGTGGCAGCAAAAGCTGGACGTTTTTCTTTTTTGCTCCAAACAGCGCCGAAAGTGAAAAAAGGTGCTTTTGAGGCTAGAGTGGGCAGGAAAGCAGAGAGGGCCAAATTGTGTGGGGCATTTGAAGGGGTTCCAGGAGGCAGTGAGGACCAGCATCACTTTTCCCCACTGGCCGCTTTGCTGTGGCAGCAAAAGCTGGACGTTTGTCTTTTTTGCTCCAAACAGCGCCGAAAGTGAAAAAAGCTGCTTTTGAGGCTGGAGTCAGCAGGAAAGCAGAGAGGGCCAAATTGTGTGGGGCATTTGAAGGGGTTCCAGGAGGCAGTGAGGACCAGCATCACTTTTCCCCGCTGGCACCTTTGCTGTGGCAGCAAAAGCTGGACGTTTGTCTTTTTTGCTCCAAACAGCGCCGAAAGTGAAAAAAGCTGCTTTTGAGGCTGGAGTCAGCAGGAAAGCAGAGAGGGCCAAATTGTGTGGGGCATTTGAAGGGGTTCCAGGAGGCAGTGAGGACCAGCATCACTTTTCCCCGCTGGCACCTTTGCTGTGGCAGCAAAAGCTGGACGTTTGTCTTTTTTGCTCCAAACAGCGCCGAAAGTGAAAAAAGGTGCTTTTGAGGATAGAGTCGGCAGGAAAGCAGAGAGGGCCAAATTGTGTGGGGCATTTGAAGGGGTTCCAGGAGGCAGTGAGGACCAGCATCACTTTTCCCCGCTGGCGCCTTTGCTGTGGCAGCAAAAGCTGGACGTTTGTCTTTTTTGCTCCAAACAGCACCGAAAGTGAAAAAAGGTGCTTTTGAGGCTAGAGTCGGCAGGAAAGCAGAGAGGGCCAAATTGTGTGGGGCATTTGAAGGGGTTCCAGGAGGCAGTGAGGACCAGCATCACTTTTCCCCGCTGGCCCCTTTGCTGTGGCAGCAAAAGCTGGACGTTTGTCTTTTTTGCTCCGAACAGCGCCGAAAGTGAAAAAAGGTGCTTTTGAGGCTAGAGTCGGCAGGAAAGCAGAGAGGGCCAAATTGTGTGGGGCATTTGAAGGGGTTCCAGGAGGCAGTGAGGACCAGCATCACTTTTCCCCGCTGGCGCCTTTGCTGTGGCAGCAAAAGCTGGACGTTTGTCTTTTTTACTCCAAACAGCGCCGAAAGTGAAAAAAGGTGCTTTTGAGGCTGGAGTCAGCAGGAAAGCAGAGAGGGCCAAATTGTGTGGGGTATTTGAAGGGGTTCCAGGAGGCAGTGAGGACCAGCATGACTTTTCCCCGCTGGCACCTTTGCTGTGGCAGCAAAAGCTGGACGTTTGTCTTTTTTGCTCCAAACAGCACCGAAAGTGAAAAAAGTTGCTTTTGAGGCTAGAGTCGGCAGGAAAGCAGAGAGGGCCAAATTGTGTGGGGCATTTGAAGGGGTTCCAGGAGGCAGTGAGGACCAGCATCACTTTTCCCCGCTGGCCCCTTTGCTGTGGCAGCAAAAGCTGGACGTTTGTCTTTTTTGCTCCAAACAGCGCCGAAAGTGAAAAAAGGTGCTTTTGAGGCTAGAGTCGGCAGGAAAGCAGAGAGGGCCAAATTGTGTGGGGCATTTGAAGGGGTTCCAGGAGGCAGTGAGGACCAGCATCACTTTTCCCCGCTGGCGCCTTTGCTGTGGCAGCAAAAGCTGGACGTTTGTCTTTTTTACTCCAAACAGCGCCGAAAGTGAAAAAAGGTGCTTTTGAGGCTGGAGTCAGCAGGAAAGCAGAGAGGGCCAAATTGTGTGGGGTATTTGAAGGGGTTCCAGGAGGCAGTGAGGACCAGCATGACTTTTCCCCACTGGCACCTTTGCTGTGGCAGCAAAAGCTGGACGTTTGTCTTTTTTGCTCCAAACAGCGCCGAAAGTGAAAAAAGGTGCTTTTGAGGCTAGAGTCGGCAGGAAAGCAGAGAGGGCCAAATTGTGTGGGGCATTTGAAGGGGTTCCAGGAGGCAGTGAGGACCAGCATCACTTTTCCCCGCTGGCGCTTTTGCTGTGGCAGCAAAAGCTGGACGTTTGTCTTTTTTGCTCCAAACAGCACCGAAAGTGAAAAAAAGTGCTTTTGAGGCTAGAGTCGGCAGGAAAGCAGAGAGGGCCAAATTGTGTGGGGCATTTGAAGGGGTTCCAGGAGGCAGTGAGGACCAGCATCACTTTTCCCCGCTGTCGCCTTTGCTGTGGCAGCAAAAGGTGGACTTTTTTCTTTTTTGCTCCAAACAGAACCGAAAGTGAAAAAATGTGCTTTTGAGGCTAGAGTGGGCAGGAAAGCAGAGAGGGCCAAATTGTGTGGGGCATTTGAAGGGGTTCCAGGAGGCAGTGAGGACCAGCATCACTTTTCCCCGCTGGCGCCTTTGCTGTGGCAGCAAAAGCTGGACGTTTGTCTTTTTTGCTCCAAACAGCGCCGAAAGTGAAAAAAGGTGCTTTTGAGGCTCGAGTCGGCAGGAAAGCAGAGAGGGCCAAATTGTGTGGGGCATTTGAAGGGGTTCCAGGAGGCAGTGAGGACCAGCATCACTTTTCCCCGCTGGCACCTTTGCTGTGGCAGCAAAAGCTGGACGTTTGTCTTTTTTACTCCAAACAGCGCCGAAAGTGAAAAAAGGTGCTTTTGAGGCTGGAGTCAGCAGGAAAGCAGAGAGGGCCAAATTGTGTGGGGCATTTGAAGGGGTTCCAGGAGGCAGTGAGGACCAGCATGACTTTTCCCCGCTGGCACCTTTGCTGTGGCAGCAAAAGCTGGACGTTTGTCTTTTTTGCTCCAAACAGCGCCGAAAGTGAAAAAAGGTGCTTTTGAGGCTAGAGTCGGCAGGAAAGCAGAGAGGGCCAAATTGTGTGGGGCATTTGAAGGGGTTCCAGGAGGCAGTGAGGACCAGCATCACTTTTCCCTGCTGGCCCCTTTGCTGTGGCAGCAAAAGCTGGACGTTTGTCTTTTTTGCTCCAAACAGCGCCGAAAGTGAAAAAAGGTGCTTTTGAGGATAGAGTCGGCAGGAAAGCAGAGAGGGCCAAATTGTGTGGGGCATTTGAAGGGGTTCCAGGAGGCAGTGAGGACCAGCATCACTTTTCCCCGCTGGCACCTTTGCTGTGGCAGCAAAAGCTGGACGTTTGTCTTTTTTGCTCCAAACAGCGCCGAAAGTGAAAAAAGGTGCTTTTGAGGCTAGAGTGCGCAGGAAAGCAGAGAGGGCCAAATTGTGTGGGGCATTTGAAGGGGTTCCAGGAGGCAGTGAGGACCAGCATCACTTTTCCCCGCTGGCGCCTTTGCTGTGGCAGCAAAAGCTGGACGTTTGTCTTTTTTGCTCCGAACAGCGGCGAAAGTGAAAAAAGGTGCTTTTGAGGCTAGAGTGGGCAGGAAAGCAGAGAGGGCCAAATTGTGTGGGGCATTTGAAGGGGTTCCAGGAGGCAGTGAGGACCAGCATCACTTTTCCCCGCTGGCACCTTTGCTGTGGCAGCAAAAGCTGGACGTTTGTCTTTTTTACTCCAAACAGCGCCGAAAGTGAAAAAAGGTGCTTTTGAGGCTGGAGTCAGCAGGAAAGCAGAGAGGGCCAAATTGTGTGGGGCATTTGAAGGGGTTCCAGGAGGCAGTGAGGACCAGCATCACTTTTCCCCGCTGGCACCTTTGCTGTGGCAGCAAAAGCTGGACGTTTGTCTTTTTTGCTCCAAACAGCACCGAAAGTGAAAAAAGGTGCTTTTGAGGCTAGAGTCGGCAGGAAAGCAGAGAGGGCCAAATTGTGTGGGGCATTTGAAGGGGTTCCAGGAGGCAGTGAGGACCAGCATCACTTTTCCCCACTGGCACCTTTGCTGTGGCAGCAAAAGCTGGACGTTTGTCTTTTTTACTCCAAACAGCGCCGAAAGTGAAAAAAGGTGCTTTTGAGGCTAGAGTCGGCAGGAAAGCAGAGAGGGCCAAATTGTGTGGGGCATTTGAAGGGGTTCCAGGAGGCAGTGAGGACCAGCATCACTTTTCCCCGCTGGCGCCTTTGCTGTGGCAGCAAAAGCTGGACGTTTGTCTTTTTTGCTCCAAACAGCACCGAAAGTGAAAAAAGGTGCTTTTGAGGATAGAGTCGGCAGGAAAGCAGAGAGGGCCAAATTGTGTGGGGCATTTGAAGGGGTTCCAGGAGGCAGTGAGGACCAGCATGACTTTTCCCCGCTGGCACCTTTGCTGTGGCAGCAAAAGCTGGACGTTTGTCTTTTTTGCTCCAAACAGCGCCGAAAGTGAAAAAAGGTGCTTTTGAGGCTAGAGTGCGCAGGAAAGCAGAGAGGGCCAAATTGTGTGGGGCATTTGAAGGGGTTCCAGGAGGCAGTGAGGACCAGCATCACTTTTCC
This sequence comes from Vanellus vanellus, assembly GCF_965231255.1. NCBI lineage: Eukaryota > Metazoa > Chordata > Aves > Charadriiformes > Charadriidae > Vanellus > Vanellus vanellus. The sequence goes on along the minus strand of NW_028128676.1, from coordinate 31,286 downwards.
CCGCTGGCACCTTTGCTGTGGCAGCAAAAGCTGGACGTTTGTCTTTTTTGCTCCAAACAGCGCCGAAAGTGAAAAAAGGTGCTTTTGAGGATAGAGTCGGCAGGAAAGCAGAGAGGGCCAAATTGTGTGGGGCATTTGAAGGGGTTCCAGGAGGCAGTGAGGACCAGCATCACTTTTCCCCGCTGGCACCTTTGCTGTGGCAGCAAAAGCTGGACGTTTGTCTTTTTGGCTCCAAACAGCGCCGAATTTGTAAAAAGGTGCTTTTGAGGCTAGAGTGGGCAGGAAAGCAGAGAGGGCCAAATTGTGTGGGGCATTTGAAGGGGTTCCAGGAGGCAGTGAGGACCAGCATCACTTTTCCCCGCTGGCACCTTTGCTGTGGCAGCAAAAGCTGGACGTTTGTCTTTTTTGCTCCAAACAGCGCCGAAAGTGAAAAAAGGTGCTTTTGAGGCCAGAGTGGGCAGGAAAGCAGAGAGGGCCAAATTGTGTGGGGCATTTGAAGGGGTTCCAGGAGGCAGTGAGGACCAGCATCACTTTTCCCCGCTGGCGCCTTTGCTGTGGCAGCAAAAGCTGGACGTTTGTCTTTTTTGCTCCGAACAGCGGCGAAAGTGAAAAAAGGTGCTTTTGAGGCTAGAGTGGGCAGGAAAGCAGAGAGGGCCTAATTGTGTGGGGCATTTGAAGGGGTTCCAGGAGGCAGTGAGGACCAGCATCACTTTTCCCCGCTGGCACCTTTGCTGTGGCAGCAAAAGCTGGACGTTTGTCTTTTTTACTCCAAACAGCGCCGAAAGTGAAAAAAGGTGCTTTTGAGGCTGGAGTCAGCAGGAAAGCAGAGAGGGCCAAATTGTGTGGGGCATTTGAAGGGGTTCCAGGAGGCAGTGAGGACCAGCATCACTTTTCCCCGCTGGCACCTTTGCTGTGGCAGCAAAAGCTGGACGTTTGTCTTTTTTGCTCCAAACAGCACCGAAAGTGAAAAAAGGTGCTTTTGAGGCTAGAGTGGGCAGGAAAGCAGAGAGGGCCAAATTGTGTGGGGCATTTGAAGGGGTTCCAGGAGGCAGTGAGGACCAGCATCACTTTTCCCCGCTGGCACCTTTGCTGTGGCAGCAAAAGCTGGACGTTTGTCTTTTTTAATCCAAACAGCGCCGAAAGTGAAAAAAGGTGCCTTTGAGGCTGGAGTCAGCAGGAAAGCAGAGAGGGCCAAATTGTGTGGGGCATTTGAAGGGGTTCCAGGAGGCAGTGAGGACCAGCATCACTTTTCCCCGCTGGCACCTTTGCTGTGGCAGCAAAAGCTGGACGTTTGTCTTTTTTGCTCCAAACAGCACCGAAAGTGAAAAAAGGTGCTTTTGAGGCTAGAGTCGGCAGGAAAGCAGAGAGGGCCAAATTGTGTGGGGCATTTGAAGGGGTTCCAGGAGGCAGTGAGGACCAGCATCACTTTTCCCCACTGGCACCTTTGCTGTGGCAGCAAAAGCTGGACGTTTGTCTTTTTTACTCCAAACAGCGCCGAAAGTGAAAAAAGGTGCTTTTGAGGCTAGAGTCGGCAGGAAAGCAGAGAGGGCCAAATTGTGTGGGGCATTTGAAGGGGTTCCAGGAGGCAGTGAGGACCAGCATCACTTTTCCCCGCTGGCGCCTTTGCTGTGGCAGCAAAAGCTGGACGTTTGTCTTTTTTGCTCCAAACAGCACCGAAAGTGAAAAAAGGTGCTTTTGAGGATAGAGTCGGCAGGAAAGCAGAGAGGGCCAAATTGTGTGGGGCATTTGAAGGGGTTCCAGGAGGCAGTGAGGACCAGCATGACTTTTCCCCGCTGGCACCTTTGCTGTGGCAGCAAAAGCTGGACGTTTGTCTTTTTTGCTCCAAACAGCGCCGAAAGTGAAAAAAGGTGCTTTTGAGGCTAGAGTGCGCAGGAAAGCAGAGAGGGCCAAATTGTGTGGGGCATTTGAAGGGGTTCCAGGAGGCAGTGAGGACCAGCATCACTTTTCCCCGCTGGCGCCTTTGCTGTGGCAGCAAAAGCTGGACGTTTGTCTTTTTTGCTCCGAACAGCGGCGAAAGTGAAAAAAGGTGCTTTTGAGGCTAGAGTGGGCAGGAAAGCAGAGAGGGCCAAATTGTGTGGGGCATTTGAAGGGGTTCCAGGAGGCAGTGAGGACCAGCATCACTTTTCCCCGCTGGCACCTTTGCTGTGGCAGCAAAAGCTGGACGTTTGTCTTTTTTACTCCAAACAGCGCCGAAAGTGAAAAAAGGTGCTTTTGAGGCTGGAGTCAGCAGGAAAGCAGAGAGGGCCAAATTGTGTGGGGCATTTGAAGGGGTTCCAGGAGGCAGTGAGGACCAGCATCACTTTTCCCCGCTGGCACCTTTGCTGTGGCAGCAAAAGCTGGACGTTTGTCTTTTTTGCTCCAAACAGCACCGAAAGTGAAAAAAGGTGCTTTTGAGGCTAGAGTCGGCAGGAAAGCAGAGAGGGCCAAATTGTGTGGGGCATTTGAAGGGGTTCCAGGAGGCAGTGAGGACCAGCATCACTTTTCCCCACTGGCACCTTTGCTGTGGCAGCAAAAGCTGGACGTTTGTCTTTTTTACTCCAAACAGCGCCGAAAGTGAAAAAAGGTGCTTTTGAGGCTAGAGTCGGCAGGAAAGCAGAGAGGGCCAAATTGTGTGGGGCATTTGAAGGGGTTCCAGGAGGCAGTGAGGACCAGCATCACTTTTCCCCGCTGGCGCCTTTGCTGTGGCAGCAAAAGCTGGACGTTTGTCTTTTTTGCTCCAAACAGCACCGAAAGTGAAAAAAGGTGCTTTTGAGGATAGAGTCGGCAGGAAAGCAGAGAGGGCCAAATTGTGTGGGGCATTTGAAGGGGTTCCAGGAGGCAGTGAGGACCAGCATGACTTTTCCCCGCTGGCACCTTTGCTGTGGCAGCAAAAGCTGGACGTTTGTCTTTTTTGCTCCAAACAGCGCCGAAAGTGAAAAAAGGTGCTTTTGAGGCTAGAGTGCGCAGGAAAGCAGAGAGGGCCAAATTGTGTGGGGCATTTGAAGGGGTTCCAGGAGGCAGTGAGGACCAGCATCACTTTTCCCCGCTGGCACCTTTGCTGTGGCAGCAAAAGCTGGACGTTTGTCTTTTTTGCTCCAAACAGCGCCGAAAGTGAAAAAAGGTGCTTTTGAGGATAGAGTCGGCAGGAAAGCAGAGAGGGCCAAATTGTGTGGGGCATTTGAAGGGGTTCCAGGAGGCAGTGAGGACCAGCATCACTTTTCCCCGCTGGCACCTTTGCTGTGGCAGCAAAAGCTGGACGTTTGTCTTTTTGGCTCCAAACAGCGCCGAATTTGTAAAAAGGTGCTTTTGAGGCTAGAGTGGGCAGGAAAGCAGAGAGGGCCAAATTGTGTGGGGCATTTGAAGGGGTTCCAGGAGGCAGTGAGGACCAGCATCACTTTTCCCCGCTGGCACCTTTGCTGTGGCAGCAAAAGCTGGACGTTTGTCTTTTTTGCTCCAAACAGCGCCGAAAGTGAAAAAAGGTGCTTTTGAGGCCAGAGTGGGCAGGAAAGCAGAGAGGGCCAAATTGTGTGGGGCATTTGAAGGGGTTCCAGGAGGCAGTGAGGACCAGCATCACTTTTCCCCGCTGGCGCCTTTGCTGTGGCAGCAAAAGCTGGACGTTTGTCTTTTTTGCTCCGAACAGCGGCGAAAGTGAAAAAAGGTGCTTTTGAGGCTAGAGTGGGCAGGAAAGCAGAGAGGGCCTAATTGTGTGGGGCATTTGAAGGGGTTCCAGGAGGCAGTGAGGACCAGCATCACTTTTCCCCGCTGGCACCTTTGCTGTGGCAGCAAAAGCTGGACGTTTGTCTTTTTTACTCCAAACAGCGCCGAAAGTGAAAAAAGGTGCTTTTGAGGCTGGAGTCAGCAGGAAAGCAGAGAGGGCCAAATTGTGTGGGGCATTTGAAGGGGTTCCAGGAGGCAGTGAGGACCAGCATCACTTTTCCCCGCTGGCACCTTTGCTGTGGCAGCAAAAGCTGGACGTTTGTCTTTTTTGCTCCAAACAGCACCGAAAGTGAAAAAAGGTGCTTTTGAGGCTAGAGTGGGCAGGAAAGCAGAGAGGGCCAAATTGTGTGGGGCATTTGAAGGGGTTCCAGGAGGCAGTGAGGACCAGCATCACTTTTCCCCGCTGGCACCTTTGCTGTGGCAGCAAAAGCTGGACGTTTGTCTTTTTTAATCCAAACAGCGACGAAAGTGAAAAAAGGTGCCTTTGAGGCTGGAGTCAGCAGGAAAGCAGAGAGGGCCAAATTGTGTGGGGCATTTGAAGGGGTTCCAGGAGGCAGTGAGGACCAGCATCACTTTTCCCCGCTGGCACCTTTGCTGTGGCAGCAAAAGCTGGACGTTTGTCTTTTTTGCTCCAAACAGCACCGAAAGTGAAAAAAGGTGCTTTTGAGGCTAGAGTCGGCAGGAAAGCAGAGAGGGCCAAATTGTGTGGGGCATTTGAAGGGGTTCCAGGAGGCAGTGAGGACCAGCATCACTTTTCCCCACTGGCACCTTTGCTGTGGCAGCAAAAGCTGGACGTTTGTCTTTTTTACTCCAAACAGCGCCGAAAGTGAAAAAAGGTGCTTTTGAGGCTAGAGTCGGCAGGAAAGCAGAGAGGGCCAAATTGTGTGGGGCATTTGAAGGGGTTCCAGGAGGCAGTGAGGACCAGCATCACTTTTCCCCGCTGGCGCCTTTGCTGTGGCAGCAAAAGCTGGACGTTTGTCTTTTTTGCTCCAAACAGCACCGAAAGTGAAAAAAGGTGCTTTTGAGGATAGAGTCGGCAGGAAAGCAGAGAGGGCCAAATTGTGTGGGGCATTTGAAGGGGTTCCAGGAGGCAGTGAGGACCAGCATGACTTTTCCCCGCTGGCACCTTTGCTGTGGCAGCAAAAGCTGGACGTTTGTCTTTTTTGCTCCAAACAGCGCCGAAAGTGAAAAAAGGTGCTTTTGAGGCTAGAGTGCGCAGGAAAGCAGAGAGGGCCAAATTGTGTGGGGCATTTGAAGGGGTTCCAGGAGGCAGTGAGGACCAGCATGACTTTTCCCCGCTGGCACCTTTGCTGTGGCAGCAAAAGCTGGACGTTTGTCTTTTTTGCTCCAAACAGCGCCGAAAGTGAAAAAAGGTGCTTTTGAGGATAGAGTCGGCAGGAAAGCAGAGAGGGCCAAATTGTGTGGGGCATTTGAAGGGGTTCCAGGAGGCAGTGAGGACCAGCATCACTTTTCCCCGCTGGCACCTTTGCTGTGGCAGCAAAAGCTGGACGTTTGTCTTTTTTGCTCCAAACAGCACCGAAAGTGAAAAAAGGTGCTTTTGAGGCTAGAGTGGGCAGGAAAGCAGAGAGGGCCAAATTGTGTGGGGCATTTGAAGGGGTTCCAGGAGGCAGTGAGGACCAGCATCACTTTTCCCCGCTGGCACCTTTGCTGTGGCAGCAAAAGCTGGACGTTTGTCTTTTTTAATCCAAACAGCGCCGAAAGTGAAAAAAGGTGCCTTTGAGGCTGGAGTCAGCAGGAAAGCAGAGAGGGCCAAATTGTGTGGGGCATTTGAAGGGGTTACAGGAGGCAGTGAGGACCAGCATCACTTTTCCCCGCTGGCACCTTTGCTGTGGCAGCAAAAGCTGGACGTTTGTCTTTTTTGCTCCAAACAGCACCGAAAGTGAAAAAAGGTGCTTTTGAGGCTAGAGTCGGCAGGAAAGCAGAGAGGGCCAAATTGTGTGGGGCATTTGAAGGGGTTCCAGGAGGCAGTGAGGACCAGCATCACTTTTCCCCACTGGCACCTTTGCTGTGGCAGCAAAAGCTGGACGTTTGTCTTTTTTACTCCAAACAGCGCCGAAAGTGAAAAAAGGTGCTTTTGAGGCTAGAGTCGGCAGGAAAGCAGAGAGGGCCAAATTGTGTGGGGCATTTGAAGGGGTTCCAGGAGGCAGTGAGGACCAGCATCACTTTTCCCCGCTGGCCGCCTTTGCTGTGGCAGCAAAAGCTGGACGTTTGTCTTTTTTGCTCCAAACAGCACCGAAAGTGAAAAAAGGTGCTTTTGAGGATAGAGTCGGCAGGAAAGCAGAGAGGGCCAAATTGTGTGGGGCATTTGAAGGGGTTCCAGGAGGCAGTGAGGACCAGCATGACTTTTCCCCGCTGGCACCTTTGCTGTGGCAGCAAAAGCTGGACGTTTGTCTTTTTTGCTCCAAACAGCGCCGAAAGTGAAAAAAGGTGCTTTTGAGGCTAGAGTGCGCAGGAAAGCAGAGAGGGCCAAATTGTGTGGGGCATTTGAAGGGGTTCCAGGAGGCAGTGAGGACCAGCATCACTTTTCCCCGCTGGCACCTTTGCTGTGGCAGCAAAAGCTGGACGTTTGTCTTTTTTGCTCCAAACAGCGCCGAAAGTGAAAAAAGGTGCTTTTGAGGATAGAGTCGGCAGGAAAGCAGAGAGGGCCAAATTGTGTGGGGGCATTTGAAGGGGTTCCAGGAGGCAGTGAGGACCAGCATCACTTTTCCCCGCTGGCACCTTTGCTGTGGCAGCAAAGCTGGACGTTTGTCTTTTTTGCTGCAAACAGCGCCGAATTTGTAAAACGTGCTTTTGAGGCTAGAGTGGGCAGGAAAGCAGAGAGGGCCAAATTGTGTGGGGCATTTGAAGGGGTTCCAGGAGGCAGTGAGGACCAGCATCACTTTTCCCCGCTGGCACCTTTGCTGTGGCAGCAAAAGCTGGACGTTTGTCTTTTTTGCTCCAAACAGCGCCGAAAGTGAAAAAAGGTGCTTTTGAGGCCAGAGTGGGCAGGAAAGCAGAGAGGGCCAAATTGTGTGGGGCATTTGAAGGGGTTCCAGGAGGCAGTGAGGACCAGCATCACTTTCCCCGCTGGCACCTTTGCTGTGGCAGCAAAAGCTGGACGTTTGTCTTTTTTACTCCAAACAGCGCCGAAAGTGAAAAAAGGTGCTTTTGAGGCTGGAGTCAGCAGGAAAGCAGAGAGGGCCAAATTGTGTGGGGCATTTGAAGGGGTTCCAGGAGGCAGTGAGGACCAGCATCACTTTTCCCCGCTGGCACCTTTGCTGTGGCAGCAAAAGCTGGACGTTTGTCTTTTTTGCTCCAAACAGCACCGAAAGTGAAAAAAGGTGCTTTTGAGGATGGTGTCGGCAGGAAAGCAGAGAGGGCCAAATTGTGTGGGGCATTTGAAGGGGTTCCAGGAGGCAGTGAGGACCAGCATCACTTTTCCCCGCTGGCCCCTTTGCTGTGGCAGCAAAAGCTGGACGTTTGTCTTTTTTACTCCAAACAGCGCCGAAAGTGAAAAAAGGTGCTTTTGAGGCTGGAGTCAGCAGGAAAGCAGAGAGGGCCAAATTGTGTGGGGCATTTGAAGGGGTTCCAGGAGGCAGTGAGGACCAGCATCACTTTTCCCCGCTGGCGCCTTTGCTGTGGCAGCAAAAGCTGGACGTTTGTCTTTTTTGCTCCAAACAGCGCCGAAAGTGAAAAAAGGTGCTTTTGAGGGATAGAGTGGGCAGGAAAGCAGAGAGGGCCAAATTGTGTGGGGCATTTGAAGGGGTTCCAGGAGGCAGTGAGGACCAGCATGACTTTTCCCCGCTGGCACCTTTGCTGTGGCAGCAAAAGCTGGACGTTTGTCTTTTTTGCTCCAAACAGCGCCGAAAGTGAAAAAGGTGCTTTTGAGGCTAGAGTGCGCAGGAAAGCAGAGGAGGGCCAAATTGTGTGGGGCATTTGAAGGGGTTCCAGGAGGCAGTGAGGACCAGCATGACTTTCCCCGCTGGCACCTTTGCTGTGGCAGCAAAAGCTGGACGTTTGTCTTTTTTGCTCCAAACAGCGCCGAAAGTGAAAAAAGGTGCTTTTGAGGATAGAGTCGGCAGGAAAGCAGAGAGGGCCAAATTGTGTGGGGCATTTGAAGGGGTTCCAGGAGGCAGTGAGGACCAGCATCACTTTTCCCCGCTGGCACCTTTGCTGTGGCAGCAAAAGCTGGACGTTTGTCTTTTTTGCTCCAAACAGCACCGAAAGTGAAAAAAGGTGCTTTTGAGGCTAGAGTGGGCAGGAAAGCAGAGAGGGCCAAATTGTGTGGGGCATTTGAAGGGGTTCCAGGAGGCAGTGAGGACCAGCATCACTTTTCCCCGCTGGCACCTTTGCTGTGGCAGCAAAAGCTGGACGTTTGTCTTTTTTAATCCAAACAGCGCCGAAAGTGAAAAAAGGTGCCTTTGAGGCTGGAGTCAGCAGGAAAGCAGAGAGGGCCAAATTGTGTGGGGCATTTGAAGGGGTTCCAGGAGGCAGTGAGGACCAGCATCACTTTTCCCCGCTGGCACCTTTGCTGTGGCAGCAAAAGCTGGACGTTTGTCTTTTTTGCTCCAAACAGCACCGAAAGTGAAAAAAGGTGCTTTTGAGGCTAGAGTCGGCAGGAAAGCAGAGAGGGCCAAATTGTGTGGGGCATTTGAAGGGGTTCCAGGAGGCAGTGAGGACCAGCATCACTTTTCCCCACTGGCACCTTTGCTGTGGCAGCAAAAGCTGGACGTTTGTCTTTTTTACTCCAAACAGCGCCGAAAGTGAAAAAAGGTGCTTTTGAGGCTAGAGTCGGCAGGAAAGCAGAGAGGGCCAAATTGTGTGGGGCATTTGAAGGGGTTCCAGGAGGCAGTGAGGACCAGCATCACTTTTCCCCGCTGGCGCCTTTGCTGTGGCAGCAAAAGCTGGACGTTTGTCTTTTTTGCTCCAAACAGCACCGAAAGTGAAAAAAGGTGCTTTTGAGGATAGAGTCGGCAGGAAAGCAGAGAGGGCCAAATTGTGTGGGGCATTTGAAGGGGTTCCAGGAGGCAGTGAGGACCAGCATGACTTTTCCCCGCTGGCACCTTTGCTGTGGCAGCAAAAGCTGGACGTTTGTCTTTTTTGCTCCAAACAGCGCCGAAAGTGAAAAAAGGTGCTTTTGAGGCTAGAGTGCGCAGGAAAGCAGAGAGGGCCAAATTGTGTGGGGCATTTGAAGGGGTTCCAGGAGGCAGTGAGGACCAGCATCACTTTTCCCCGCTGGCACCTTTGCTGTGGCAGCAAAAGCTGGACGTTTGTCTTTTTTGCTCCAAACAGCGCCGAAAGTGAAAAAAGGTGCTTTTGAGGATAGAGTCGGCAGGAAAGCAGAGAGGGCCAAATTGTGTGGGGCATTTGAAGGGGTTCCAGGAGGCAGTGAGGACCAGCATCACTTTTCCCCGCTGGCACCTTTGCTGTGGCAGCAAAAGCTGGACGTTTGTCTTTTTTGCTGCAAACAGCGTCGAATTTGTAAAACGTGCTTTTGAGGCTAGAGTGGGCAGGAAAGCAGAGAGGGCCAAATTGTGTGGGGCATTTGAAGGGGTTCCAGGAGGCAGTGAGGACCAGCATCACTTTTCCCCGCTGGCACCTTTGCTGTGGCAGCAAAAGCTGGACGTTTGTCTTTTTTGCTCCAAACAGCGCCGAAAGTGAAAAAAGGTGCTTTTGAGGCCAGAGTGGGCAGGAAAGCAGAGAGGGCCAAATTGTGTGGGGCATTTGAAGGGGTTCCAGGAGGCAGTGAGGACCAGCATCACTTTTCCCCGCTGGCACCTTTGCTGTGGCAGCAAAAGCTGGACGTTTGTCTTTTTTACTCCAAACAGCGCCGAAAGTGAAAAAAGGTGCTTTTGAGGCTGGAGTCAGCAGGAAAGCAGAGAGGGCCAAATTGTGTGGGGCATTTGAAGGGGTTCCAGGAGGCAGTGAGGACCAGCATCACTTTTCCCCACTGGCACCTTTGCTGTGGCAGCAAAAGCTGGACGTTTGTCTTTTTTGCTCCAAACAGCACCGAAAGTGAAAAAAGGTGCTTTTGAGGATGGTGTCGGCAGGAAAGCAGAGAGGGCCAAATTGTGTGGGGCATTTGAAGGGGTTCCAGGAGGCAGTGAGGACCAGCATCACTTTTCCCCGCTGGCCCCTTTGCTGTGGCAGCAAAAGCTGGACGTTTGTCTTTTTTACTCCAAACAGCGCCGAAAGTGAAAAAAGGTGCTTTTGAGGCTGGAGTCAGCAGGAAAGCAGAGAGGGCCAAATTGTGTGGGGCATTTGAAGGGGTTCCAGGAGGCAGTGAGGACCAGCATCACTTTTCCCCGCTGGCGCCTTTGCTGTGGCAGCAAAAGCTGGACGTTTGTCTTTTTTGCTCCAAACAGCGCCGAAAGTGAAAAAAGGTGCTTTTGAGGATAGAGTGGGCAGGAAAGCAGAGAGGGCCAAATTGTGTGGGGCATTTGAAGGGGCTCCAGGAGCCAGTGAGGACCAGCATCACTTTTCCCCGCTGGCACCATTGCTGTGGCAGCAAAAGCTGGACGTTTGTCTTTTTTGCTCCAAACAGCGCCGAAATTGTAAAAAGGTGCTTTTGAGGCTAGAGTGGGCAGGAAAGCAGAGAGGGCCAAATTGTGTGGGGCATTTGAAGGGGTTCCAGGAGGCAGTGAGGACCAGCATCACTTTTCCCCGCTGGCACCTTTGCTGTGGCAGCAAAAGCTGGACGTTTGTCTTTTTTGCTCCAAACAGCGCCGAAAGTGAAAAAAGGTGCTTTTGAGGCCAGAGTGGGCAGGAAAGCAGAGAGGGCCAAATTGTGTGGGGCATTTGAAGGGGTTCCAGGAGGCAGTGAGGACCAGCATCACTTTTCCCCGCTGGCACCTTTGCTGTGGCAGCAAAAGCTGGACGTTTGTCTTTTTTACTCCAAACAGCGCCGAAAGTGAAAAAAGGTGCTTTTGAGGCTGGAGTCAGCAGGAAAGCAGAGAGGGCCAAATTGTGTGGGGCATTTGAAGGGGTTCCAGGAGGCAGTGAGGACCAGCATCACTTTTCCCCGCTGGCACCTTTGCTGTGGCAGCAAAAGCTGGACGTTTGTCTTTTTTGCTCCAAACAGCACCGAAAGTGAAAAAAGGTGCTTTTGAGGATGGTGTCGGCAGGAAAGCAGAGAGGGCCAAATTGTGTGGGGCATTTGAAGGGGTTCCAGGAGGCAGTGAGGACCAGCATCACTTTTCCCCGCTGGCCCCTTTGCTGTGGCAGCAAAAGCTGGACGTTTGTCTTTTTTACTCCAAACAGCGCCGAAAGTGAAAAAAGGTGCTTTTGAGGCTGGAGTCAGCAGGAAAGCAGAGAGGGCCAAATTGTGTGGGGCATTTGAAGGGGTTCCAGGAGGCAGTGAGGACCAGCATCACTTTTCCCCGCTGGCGCCTTTGCTGTGGCAGCAAAAGCTGGACGTTTGTCTTTTTTGCTCCAAACAGCGCCGAAAGTGAAAAAAGGTGCTTTTGAGGATAGAGTGGGCAGGAAAGCAGAGAGGGCCAAATTGTGTGGGGCATTTGAAGGGGCTCCAGGAGCCAGTGAGGACCAGCATCACTTTTCCCCGCTGGCACCATTGCTGTGGCAGCAAAAGCTGGACGTTTGTCTTTTTTGCTCCAAACAGCGCCGAAATTGTAAAAAGGTGCTTTTGAGGCTAGAGTGGGCAGGAAAGCAGAGAGGGCCAAATTGTGTGGGGCATTTGAAGGGGTTCCAGGAGGCAGTGAGGACCAGCATCACTTTTCCCCGCTGGCACCTTTGCTGTGGCAGCAAAAGCTGGACGTTTGTCTTTTTTGCTCCAAACAGCGCCGAAAGTGAAAAAAGGTGCTTTTGAGGATAGAGTCGGCAGGAAAGCAGAGAGGGCCAAATTGTGTGGGGCATTTGAAGGGGTTCCAGGAGGCAGTGAGGACCAGCATCACTTTTCCCCGCTGGCTCCTTTGCTGTGGCAGCAAAAGCTGGACGTTTGTCTTTTTTGCTCCAAACAGTGCCGAAAGTGAAAAAAGGTGCTTTTGAGGCTAGAGTGCGCAGGAAAGCAGAGAGGGCCAAATTGTGTGGGGCATTTGAAGGGGTTCCAGGAGGCAGTGAGGACCAGCATCACTTTGCCCCGCTGGCGCCTTTGCTGTGGCAGCAAAAGCTGGACGTTTGTCTTTTTTACTCCAAACAGCGCCGAAAGTGAAAAAAGGTGCTTTTGAGGCTGGAGTCAGCAGGAAAGCAGAGAGGGCCAAATTGTGTGGGGCATTTGAAGGGGTTCCAGGAGGCAGTGAGGACCAGCATCACTTTTCCCCGCTGGCACCTTTGCTGTGGCAGCAAAAGCTGGACATTTTTCTTTTTTGCTCCAAACAGCGCCGAAAGTGAAAAAAGGTGCTTTTGAGGATAGAGTCGGCAGGAAAGCAGAGAGGACCAAATTGTGTGGGGCATTTGAAGGGGTTCCAGGAGGCAGTGAGGACCAGCATCACTTTTCCCCGCTGGCGCCTTTGCTGTGGCAGCAAAAGCTGGACGTTTGTCTTTTTTGCTCCAAACAGCACCGAAAGTGAAAAAAGGTGCTTTTGAGGCTAGAGTCGGCAGGAAAGCAGAGAGGGCCAAATTGTGTGGGGCATTTGAAGGGGTTCCAGGAGGCAGTGAGGACCAGCATCACTTTTCCCCACTGGCACCTTTGCTGTGGCAGCAAAAGCTGGAAGTTTGTCTTTTTTACTCCAAACAGCGCCGAAAGTGAAAAAAGGTGCTTTTGAGGCTAGAGTCGGCAGGAAAGCAGAGAGGGCCAAATTGTGTGGGGCATTTGAAGGGGTTCCAGGAGGCAGTGAGGACCAGCATCACTTTTCCCCGCTGGCGCCTTTGCTGTGGCAGCAAAAGCTGGACGTTTGTCTTTTTTGCTCCAAACAGCACCGAAAGTGAAAAAAGGTGCTTTTGAGGATAGAGTCGGCAGGAAAGCAGAGAGGGCCAAATTGTGTGGGGCATTTGAAGGGGTTCCAGGAGGCAGTGAGGACCAGCATGACTTTTCCCCGCTGGCACCTTTGCTGTGGCAGCAAAAGCTGGACGTTTGTCTTTTTTGCTCCAAACAGCGCCGAAAGTGAAAAAAGGTGCTTTTGAGGCTAGAGTGCGCAGGAAAGCAGAGAGGGCCAAATTGTGTGGGGCATTTGAAGGGGTTCCAGGAGGCAGTGAGGACCAGCATCACTTTTCCCCGCTGGCCCCTTTGCTGTGGCAGCAAAAGCTGGACGTTTGTCTTTTTTGCTCCAAACAGCGCCGAAAGTGAAAAAAGGTGCTTTTGAGGCTAGAGTCGGCAGGAAAGCAGAGAGGGCCAAATTGTGTGGGGCATTTGAAGGGGTTCCAGGAGGCAGTGAGGACCAGCATCACTTTTCCCCGCTGGCACCTTTGCTGTGGCAGCAAAAGCTGGACGTTTGTCTTTTTTGCTGCAAACAGCGCCGAATTTGTAAAAAGGTGCTTTTGAGGCTAGAGTGGGCAGGAAAGCAGAGAGGGCCAAATTGTGTGGGGCATTTGAAGGGGTCCCAGGAGGCAGTGAGGACCAGCATCACTTTTCCCCGCTGGCACCTTTGCTGTGGCAGCAAAAGCTGGACGTTTGTCTTTTTTGCTCCAAACAGCGCCGAAAGTGAAAAAAGGTGCTTTTGAGGCCAGAGTGGGCAGGAAAGCAGAGAGGGCCAAATTGTGTGGGGCATTTGAAGGGGTTCCAGGAGGCAGTGAGGACCAGCATCACTTTTCCCCGCTGGCACCTTTGCTGTGGCAGCAAAAGCTGGACGTTTGTCTTTTTTACTCCAAACAGCGCCGAAAGTGAAAAAAGGTGCTTTTGAGGCTGGAGTCAGCAGGAAAGCAGAGAGGGCCAAATTGTGTGGGGCATTTGAAGGGGTTCCAGGAGGCAGTGAGGACCAGCATCACTTTTCCCCACTGGCACCTTTGCTGTGGCAGCAAAAGCTGGACGTTTGTCTTTTTTGCTCCAAACAGCACCGAAAGTGAAAAAATGTGCTTTTGAGGATGGTGTCGGCAGGAAAGCAGAGAGGGCCAAATTGTGTGGGGCATTTGAAGGGGTTCCAGGAGGCAGTGAGGACCAGCATCACTTTTCCCCGCTGGCCCCTTTGCTGTGGCAGCAAAAGCTGGACGTTTGTCTTTTTTACTCCAAACAGCGCCGAAAGTGAAAAAAGGTGCTTTTGAGGCTGGAGTCAGCAGGAAAGCAGAGAGGGCCAAATTGTGTGGGGCATTTGAAGGGGTTCCAGGAGGCAGTGAGGACCAGCATCACTTTTCCCCGCTGGCGCCTTTGCTGTGGCAGCAAAAGCTGGACGTTTGTCTTTTTTGCTCCAAACAGCGCCGAAAGTGAAAAAAGGTGCTTTTGAGGATAGAGTGGGCAGGAAAGCAGAGAGGGCCAAATTGTGTGGGGCATTTGAAGGGGCTCCAGGAGCCAGTGAGGACCAGCATCACTTTTCCCCGCTGGCACCATTGCTGTGGCAGCAAAAGCTGGACGTTTGTCTTTTTTGCTCCAAACAGCGCCGAAATTGTAAAAAGGTGCTTTTGAGGCTAGAGTGGGCAGGAAAGCAGAGAGGGCCAAATTGTGTGGGGCATTTGAAGGGGTTCCAGGAGGCAGTGAGGACCAGCATCACTTTTCCCCGCTGGCACCTTTGCTGTGGCAGCAAAAGCTGGACGTTTGTCTTTTTTGCTCCAAACAGCGCCGAAAGTGAAAAAAGGTGCTTTTGAGGATAGAGTCGGCAGGAAAGCAGAGAGGGCCAAATTGTGTGGGGCATTTGAAGGGGTTCCAGGAGGCAGTGAGGACCAGCATCACTTTTCCCCGCTGGCTCCTTTGCTGTGGCAGCAAATGCTGGACGTTTGTCTTTTTTGCTCCAAACAGTGCCGAAAGTGAAAAAAGGTGCTTTTGAGGCTAGAGTGCGCAGGAAAGCAGAGAGGGCCAAATTGTGTGGGGCATTTGAAGGGGTTCCAGGAGGCAGTGAGGACCAGCATCACTTTGCCCCGCTGGCGCCTTTGCTGTGGCAGCAAAAGCTGGACGTTTGTCTTTTTTACTCCAAACAGCGCCGAAAGTGAAAAAAGGTGCTTTTGAGGCTGGAGTCAGCAGGAAAGCAGAGAGGGCCAAATTGTGTGGGGCATTTGAAGGGGTTCCAGGAGGCAGTGAGGACCAGCATCACTTTTCCCCGCTGGCACCTTTGCTGTGGCAGCAAAAGCTGGACTTTTTTCTTTTTTGCTCCAAACAGCGCCGAAAGTGAAAAAAGGTGCTTTTGAGGATAGAGTCGGCAGGAAAGCAGAGAGGACCAAATTGTGTGGGGCATTTGAAGGGGTTCCAGGAGGCAGTGAGGACCAGCATCACTTTTCCCCGCTGGCGCCTTTGCTGTGGCAGCAAAAGCTGGACGTTTGTCTTTTTTACTCCAAACAGCGCCGAAATTGAAAAAACGTGCTTTTGAGGCTGGAGTCGGCAGGAAAGCAGAGAGGGCCAAATTGTGTGGGGCATTTGAAGGGGTTCCAGGAGGCAGTGAGGACCAGCATCACTTTTCCCCGCTGGAAGCTTTGCTGTGGCAGCAAAAGCTGGACGTTTGTCTTTTTTGCTCCAAACAGCGCCGAAAGTGAGAAAAGGTGCTTTTGAGGATAGAGTGGGCAGGAAAGCAGAGAGGGCCAAATTGTGTGGGGCATTTGAAGGGGTTCCAGGAGGCAGTGAGGACCAGCATGACTTTTCCCCGCTGGCACCTTTGCTGTGGCAGCAAAAGCTGGACGTTTGTCTTTTTTGCTCCAAACAGCGCCGAAAGTGAAAAAAGGTGCTTTTGAGGCTAGAGTCGGCAGGAAAGCAGAGAGGGCCAAATTGTGTGGGGCATTTGAAGGGGTTCCAGGAGGCAGTGAGGACCAGCATCACTTTTCCACGCTGGCACCTTTGCTGTGGCAGCAAAAGCTGGACGTTTGTCTTTTTTGCTCCAAACAGCGCCGAAATTGTAAAAAGGTTCTTTTGAGACTGGAGTCAGCAGGAAAGCAGAGAGGGCCAAATTGTGTGGGGCATTTGAAGGGGTTCCAGGAGGCAGTGAGGACCAGCATCACTTTTCCACGCTGGCACCTTTGCTGTGGCAGCAAAAGCTGGACATTTGTCTTTTTTGCTCCAAACAGTGCCGAAAGTGAAAAAAGGTGCTTTTGAAGATAGAGTCGGCAGGAAAGCAGAGAGGGCCAAATTGTGTGGGGCATTTGAAGGGGTTCCAGGAGGCAGTGAGGACCAGCATCACTTTTCCCCGCTGGCACCTTTGCTGTGGCAGCAAAAGCTGGACGTTTGTCTTTTTTGCTCCAAACAGCGCCGAAAGTGAAAAAAGCTGCTTTTGAGGATAGAGTGGGCAGGAAAGCAGAGAGGGCCAAATTATGTGGGGCATTTGAAGGGGTTCCAGGAGGCAGTGAGGACCAGCATCACTTTTCCCCGCTGGCACCTTTGCTGTGGCAGCAAAAGCTGGACGTTTGTCTTTTTTGCTCCAAACAGCGCCGAAAGTGAAAAAAGGTGCTTTTGAGGATAGAGTCGGCAGGAAAGAAGAGAGGGCCAAATTGTGTGGGGCATTTGAAGGGGTTCCAGGAGGCAGTGAGGACCAGCATGACTTTTCCCCGCTGGCACCTTTGCTGTGGCAGCAAAAGCTGGACGTTTGTCTTTTTTGCTCCAAACAGCGCCGAAAGTGAAAAAAGGTGCTTTTGAGGCTAGAGTGGGCAGGAAAGCAGAGAGGGCCAAATTGTGTGGGGCATTTGAAGGGGTTCCAGGAGGCAGTGAGGACCAGCATCACTTTTCCCCGCTGGCGCCTTTGCTGTGGCATCAAAAGCTGGACGTTTGTCTTTTTTGCTCCAAACAGCGCCGAAATTGTAAAAAGCTGCTTTTGAGGATAGAGTCGGCAGGAAAGCAGAGAGGGCCAAATTGTGTGGGGCATTTGAAGGGGTTCCAGGAGGCAGTGAGGACCAGCATGACTTTTCCCCGCTGGCACCTTTGCTGTGGCAGCAAAAGCTGGACGTTTGTCTTTTTTGCTCCAAACAGCGCCGAAAGTGAAAAAAGGTGCTTTTGAGGATAGAGTCGGCAGGAAAGCAGAGAGGGCCAAATTGTGTGGGGCATTTGAAGGGGTTCCAGGAGGCAGTGAGGACCAGCATGACTTTTCCCCGCTGGCACCTTTGCTGTGGCAGCAAAAGCTGGACGTTTGTCTTTTTTGCTCCAAACAACGCCGAAAGTGAAAAAAGGTTCTTTTGAGACTGGAGTCAGCAGGAAAGCAGAGAGGGCCAAATTGTGTGGGGCATTTGAAGGGGTTCCAGGAGGCAGTGAGGACCAGCATCACTTTTCCCCGCTGGCGCCTTTGCTGTGGCAGCAAAACGTGGACGTTTTTCTTTTTTGCTCCAAACAGCGCCGAAAGTGAAAAAAGGTGCTTTTGAGGATAGAGTGGGCAGGAAAGCAGAGAGGGCCAAATTGTGTGGGGCATTTGAAGGGGTTCCAGGAGGCAGTGAGGACCAGCATCACTTTTCCCCGCTGGCCCCTTTGCTGTGGCAGCAAAAGCTGGACGTTTGTCTTTTTTGCTCCAAACAGCGCCGAAAGTGAAAAAAGGTGCTTTTGAGGCTAGAGTCGGCAGGAAAGCAGAGAGGGCCAAATTGTGTGGGGCATTTGAAGGGGTTCCAGGAGGCAGTGAGGACCAGCATCACTTTTCCCCGCTGGCCCCTTTGCTGTGGCAGCAAAAGCTGGACGTTTGTCTTTTTTGCTCCAAACAGCGCTGAAAGTGAAAAAAGGTGCTTTTGAGGATAGAGTGGGCAGGAAAGCAGAGAGGGCCAAATTGTGTGGGGCATTTGAAGGGGCTCCAGGAGGCAGTGAGGACCAGCATGACTTTTCCCCGCTGGCACCATTGCTGTGGCAGCAAAAGCTGGACGTTTGTCTTTTTTGCTCCAAACAGCGCCGAAATTGTAAAAAGGTGCTTTTGAGGCTAGAGTGGGCAGGAAAGCAGAGAGGGCCAAATTGTGTGGGGCATTTGAAGGGGTTCCAGGAGGCAGTGAGGACCAGCATCACTTTTCCCCGCTGGAAGCTTTGCTGTGGCAGCAAAAGCTGGACGTTTGTCTTTTTTACAACAAACAGCGCCGAAAGTGAGAAAAGGTGCTTTTGAGGATAGAGTGGGCAGGAAAGCAGAGAGGGCCAAATTGTGTGGGGCATTTGAAGGGGTTCCAGGAGGCAGTGAGGACCAGCATCACTTTTCCCCGCTGGCACCTTTGCTGTGGCAGCAAAAGCTGGACGTTTGTCTTTTTTACTCCAAACAGCGCCGAAAGTGAAAAAAGGTGCTTTTGAGGCTAGAGTCGGCAGGAAAGCAGAGAGGGCCAAATTGTGTGGGGCATTTGAAGGGGTTCCAGGAGGCAGTGAGGACCAGCATCACTTTTCCCCGCTGGCACCTTTGCTGTGGCAGCAAAAGCTGGACGTTTGTCTTTTTTGCTCCAAACAGCACCGAAAGTGAAAAAAGGTGCTTTTGAGGATAGAGTCGGCAGGAAAGCAGAGAGGGCCAAATTGTGTGGGGCATTTGAAGGGGTTCCAGGAGGCAGTGAGGACCAGCATCACTTTTCCCCGCTGGCACCTTTGCTGTGGCAGCAAAAGCTGGACGTTTGTCTTTTTTGCTCCAAACAGCGCCGAAAGTGAAAAAAGGTGCTTTTGATGCTAGAGTGGGCAGGAAAGCAGAGAGGGCCAAATTGTGTGGGGCATTTGAAGGGGTTCCAGGAGGCAGTGAGGACCAGCATCACTTTTCCACGCTGGCACCTTTGCTGTGGCAGCAAAAGCTGGACGTTTGTCTTTTTTGCTCCAAACAGCGCCGAAATTGTCAAAAGGTTCTTTTGAGACTGGAGTCAGCAGGAAAGCAGAGAGGGCCAAATTGTGTGGGGCATTTGAAGGGGTTCCAGGAGGCAGTGAGGACCAGCATCACTTTTCCACGCTGGCACCTTTGCTGTGGCAGCAAAAGCTGGACATTTGTCTTTCTTGCTCCAAACAGTGCCGAAAGTGAAAAAAGGTGCTTTTGAAGATAGAGTCGGCAGGAAAGCAGAGAGGGCCAAATTGTGTGGGGCATTTGAAGGGGTTCCAGGAGGCAGTGAGGACCAGCATCACTTTTCCCCGCTGGCACCTTTGCTGTGGCAGCAAAAGCTGGACGTTTGTCTTTTTTGCTCCAAACAGCGCCGAAAGTGAAAAAAGGTGCTTTTGAGGCTAGAGTGGGCAGGAAAGCAGAGAGGGCCAAATTATGTGGGGCATTTGAAGGGGTTCCAGGAGGCAGTGAGGACCAGCATCACTTTTCCCCGCTGGCACCTTTGCTGTGGCAGCAAAAGCTGGACGTTTGTCTTTTTTGCTCCAAACAGCGCCGAAAGTGAAAAAAGGTGCTTTTGAGGATAGAGTCGGCAGGAAAGCAGAGAGGGCCAAATTGTGTGGGGCATTTGAAGGGGTTCCAGGAGGCAGTGAGGACCAGCATGACTTTTCCCCGCTGGCCCCTTTGCTGTGGCAGCAAAAGCTGGACGTTTGTCTTTTTTGCTCCAAACAGCGCCGAAAGTGAAAAAAGGTGCTTTTGAGGCTAGAGTGGGCAGGAAAGCAGAGAGGGCCAAATTGTGTGGGGCATTTGAAGGGGTTCCAGGAGGCAGTGAGGACCAGCATCACTTTTCCCCGCTGGCGCCTTTGCTGTGGCAGCAAAAGCTGGACGTTTGTCTTTTTTGCTCCAAACAGCGCCGAAATTGTAAAAAGCTGCTTTTGAGGATAGAGTCGGCAGGAAAGCAGAGAGGGCCAAATTGTGTGGGGCATTTGAAGGGGTTCCAGGAGGCAGTGAGGACCAGCATCACTTTTCCCCGCTGGCACCTTTGCTGTGGCAGCAAAAGCTGGACGTTTGTCTTTTTTGCTCCAAACAGCGCCGAAAGTGAAAAAAGGTGCTTTTGAGGCTAGAGTGCGCAGGAAAGCAGAGAGGGCCAAATTGTGTGGGGCATTTGAAGGGGTTCCAGGAGGCAGTGAGGACCAGCATGACTTTTCCCCGCTGGCACCTTTGCTGTGGCAGCAAAAGCTGGACGTTTGTCTTTTTTGCTCCAAACAGCGCCGAAAGTGAAAAAAGGTGCTTTTGAGGATAGAGTGGGCAGGAAAGCAGAGAGGGCCAAATTGTGTGGGGCATTTGAAGGGGTTCCAGGAGGCAGTGAGGACCAGCATGACTTTTCCCCGCTGGCACCTTTGCTGTGGCAGCAAAAGCTGGACGTTTGTCTTTTTTGCTCCAAACAACGCCGAAAGTGAAAAAAGGTTCTTTTGAGACTGGAGTCAGCAGGAAAGCAGAGAGGGCCAAATTGTGTGGGGCATTTGAAGGGGTTCCAGGAGGCAGTGAGGACCAGCATCACTTTTCCCCGCTGGCGCCTTTGCTGTGGCAGCAAAACGTGGACGTTTTTCTTTTTTGCTCCAAACAGCGCCGAAAGTGAAAAAAGGTGCTTTTGAGGCTAGAGTGGGCAGGAAAGCAGAGAGGGCCAAATTGTGTGGGGCATTTGAAGGGGTTCCAGGAGGCAGTGAGGACCAGCATCACTTTTCCCCGCTGGCCCCTTTGCTGTGGCAGCAAAAGCTGGACGTTTGTCTTTTTTGCTCCAAACAGCGCCGAAAGTGAAAAAAGGTGCTTTTGAGACTGGAGTCAGCAGGAAAGCAGAGAGGGCCAAATTGTGTGGGGCATTTGAAGGGGTTCCAGGAGGCAGTGAGGACCAGCATCACTTTTCCCCGCTGTCGCCTTTGCTGTGGCAGCAAAAGCTGGACGTTTTTCTTTTTTGCTCCAAACAGCACCGAAAGTGAAAAAAGGTGCTTTTGAGGATAGAGTCGGCAGGAAAGCAGAGAGGGCCAAATTGTGTGGGGCATTTGAAGGGGTTCCAGGAGGCAGTGAGGACCAGCATGACTTTTCCCCGCTGGCACCTTTGCTGTGGCAGCAAAAGCTGGACGTTTGTCTTTTTTGCTCCAAACAGCGCCGAAAGTGAAAAAAGGTGCTTTTGAGGATAGAGTCGGCAGGAAAGCAGAGAGGGCCAAATTGTGTGGGGCATTTGAAGGGGTTCCAGGAGGCAGTGAGGACCAGCATCACTTTTCCCCGCTGGAAGCTTTGCTGTGGCAGCAAAAGCTGGACGTTTGTCTTTTTTACTCCAAACAGCGCCGAAAGTGAGAAAAGGTGCTTTTGAGGATAGAGTGGGCAGGAAAGCAGAGAGGGCCAAATTGTGTGGGGCATTTGAAGGGGTTCCAGGAGGCAGTGAGGACCAGCATCACTTTTCCCCGCTGGCACCTTTGCTGTGGCAGCAAAAGCTGGACGTTTGTCTTTTTTACTCCAAACAGCGCCGAAAGTGAAAAAAGGTGCTTTTGAGGCTAGAGTCGGCAGGAAAGCAGAGAGGGCCAAATTGTGTGGGGCATTTGAAGGGGTTCCAGGAGGCAGTGAGGACCAGCATCACTTTTCCCCGCTGGCACCTTTGCTGTGGCAGCAAAAGCTGGACGTTTGTCTTTTTTGCTCCAAACAGCACCGAAAGTGAAAAAAGGTGCTTTTGAGGATAGAGTCGGCAGGAAAGCAGAGAGGGCCAAATTGTGTGGGGCATTTGAAGGGGTTCCAGGAGGCAGTGAGGACCAGCATCACTTTTCCCCGCTGGCACCTTTGCTGTGGCAGCAAAAGCTGGACGTTTGTCTTTTTTGCTCCAAACAGCGCCGAAAGTGAAAAAAGGTGCTTTTGATGCTAGAGTGGGCAGGAAAGCAGAGAGGGCCAAATTGTGTGGGGCATTTGAAGGGGTTCCAGGAGGCAGTGAGGACCAGCATCACTTTTCCACGCTGGCACCTTTGCTGTGGCAGCAAAAGCTGGACGTTTGTCTTTTTTGCTCCAAACAGCGCCGAAATTGTAAAAAGGTTCTTTTGAGACTGGAGTCAGCAGGAAAGCAGAGAGGGCCAAATTGTGTGGGGCATTTGAAGGGGTTCCAGGAGGCAGTGAGGACCAGCATCACTTTTCCACGCTGGCACCTTTGCTGTGGCAGCAAAAGCTGGACATTTGTCTTTCTTGCTCCAAACAGTGCCGAAAGTGAAAAAAGGTGCTTTTGAAGATAGAGTCGGCAGGAAAGCAGAGAGGGCCAAATTGTGTGGGGCATTTGAAGGGGTTCCAGGAGGCAGTGAGGACCAGCATGACTTTTCCCCGCTGGCACCTTTGCTGTGGCAGCAAAAGCTGGACGTTTGTCTTTTTTGCTCCAAACAGCGCCGAAAGTGAAAAAAGCTGCTTTTGAGGATAGAGTCGGCAGGAAAGCAGAGAGGGCCAAATTGTGTGGGGCATTTGAAGGGGTTCCAGGAGGCAGTGAGGACCAGCATGAATTTTCCCCGCTGGCGCCTTTGCTGTGGCAGCAAAAGCTGGACGTTTGTCTTTTTTGCTCCAAACAGCGCCGAAAGTGAAAAAAGGTTCTTTTGAGACTGGAGTCAGCAGGAAAGCAGAGAGGGCCAAATTGTGTGGGGCATTTGAAGGGGTTCCAGGAGGCAGTGAGGACCAGCATCACTTTTCCCCGCTGGCGCCTTTGCTGTGGCAGCAAAACGTGGACGTTTTTCTTTTTTGCTCCAAACAGCGCCGAAAGTGAAAAAAGGTGCTTTTGAGGCTAGAGTCGGCAGGAAAGCAGAGAGGGCCAAATTGTGTGGGGCATTTGAAGGGGTTCCAGGAGGCAGTGAGGACCAGCATCACTTTTCCCCGCTGGCCCCTTTGCTGTGGCAGCAAAAGCTGGACGTTTGTCTTTTTTGCTCCAAACAGCGCCGAAAGTGAAAAAAGGTGCTTTTGAGACTGGAGTCAGCAGGAAAGCAGAGAGGGCCAAATTGTGTGGGGCATTTGAAGGGGTTCCAGGAGGCAGTGAGGACCAGCATCACTTTTCCCCGCTGTCGCCTTTGCTGTGGCAGCAAAAGGTGGACGTTTTTCTTTTTTGCTCCAAACAGCGCCGAAAGTGAAAAAAGGTGCTTTTGAGGATAGAGTCGGCAGGAAAGCAGAGAGGGCCAAATTGTGTGGGGCATTTGAAGGGGTTCCAGGAGGCAGTGAGGACCAGCATGACTTTTCCCCGCTGGCACCTTTGCTGTGGCAGCAAAACGTGGACGTTTTTCTTTTTTGCTCCAAACAGCGCCGAAAGTGAAAAAAGGTGCTTTTGAGGCTAGAGTGGGCAGGAAAGCAGAGAGGGCCAAATTGTGTGGGGCATTTGAAGGGGTTCCAGGAGGCAGTGAGGACCAGCATCACTTTTCCCCGCTGGCCCCTTTGCTGTGGCAGCAAAAGCTGGACGTTTGTCTTTTTTGCTCCAAACAGCGCCGAAAGTGAAAAAAGGTGCTTTTGAGACTGGAGTCAGCAGGAAAGCAGAGAGGGCCAAATTGTGTGGGGCATTTGAAGGGGTTCCAGGAGGCAGTGAGGACCAGCATCACTTTTCCCCGCTGGCGCCTTTGCTGTGGCAGCAAAACGTGGACGTTTTTCTTTTTTGCTCCAAACAGCGCCGAAAGTGAAAAAAGGTGCTTTTGAGGCTAGAGTCGGCAGGAAAGCAGAGAGGGCCAAATTGTGTGGGGCATTTGAAGGGGTTCCAGGAGGCAGTGAGGACCAGCATCACTTTTCCCCGCTGGCCCCTTTGCTGTGGCAGCAAAAGCTGGACGTTTGTCTTTTTTGCTCCAAACAGCGCCGAAAGTGAAAAAAGGTGCTTTTGAGGCTAGAGTGGGCAGGAAAGCAGAGAGGGCCAAATTGTGTGGGGCATTTGAAGGGGTTCCAGGAGGCAGTGAGGACCATGGGAGACCCATCACTTTCCCCTGGCCCTTTGCTGTGGCAGCAAAAGGACGTTTGTCTTTTTGCTCCAAACAGCGCTGAAAGTGAAAAAAGGTGCTTTTGAGGATAGAGTGGGCAGGAAAGCAGAGAGGGCCAAATTGTGTGGGGCATTTGAAGGGGCTCCAGGAGGCAGTGAGGACCAGCATGACTTTTCCCCGCTGGCACCATTGCTGTGGCAGCAAAAGCTGGACGTTTGTCTTTTTTGCTCCAAACAGCGCCGAAATTGTAAAAAGGTGCTTTTGAGGCTAGAGTGGGCAGGAAAGCAGAGAGGGCCAAATTGTGTGGGGCATTTGAAGGGGTTCCAGGAGGCAGTGAGGACCAGCATCACTTTTCCCCGCTGGAAGCTTTGCTGTGGCAGCAAAAGCTGGACGTTTGTCTTTTTTACTCCAAACAGCGCCGAAAGTGAGAAAAGGTGCTTTTGAGGATAGAGTGGGCAGGAAAGCAGAGAGGGCCAAATTGTGTGGGGCATTTGAAGGGGTTCCAGGAGGCAGTGAGGACCAGCATCACTTTTCCCCGCTGGCACCTTTGCTGTGGCAGCAAAAGCTGGACGTTTGTCTTTTTTACTCCAAACAGCGCCGAAAGTGAAAAAAGGTGCTTTTGAGGCTAGAGTGGGCAGGAAAGCAGAGAGGGCCAAATTGTGTGGGGCATTTGAAGGGGTTCCAGGAGGCAGTGAGGACCAGCATCACTTTTCCCCGCTGGCACCTTTGCTGTGGCAGCAAAAGCTGGACGTTTGTCTTTTTTGCTCCAAACAGCACCGAAAGTGAAAAAAGGTGCTTTTGAGGATAGAGTCGGCAGGAAAGCAGAGAGGGCCAAATTGTGTGGGGCATTTGAAGGGGTTCCAGGAGGCAGTGAGGACCAGCATCACTTTTCCCCGCTGGCACCTTTGCTGTGGCAGCAAAAGCTGGACGTTTGTCTTTTTGCTCCAAACAGCGCCGAAAGTGAAAAAAGGTGCTTTTGATGCTAGAGTGGGCAGGAAAGCAGAGAGGGCCAAATTGTGTGGGGCATTTGAAGGGGTTCCAGGAGGCAGTGAGGACCAGCATGACTTTTCCCCGCTGGCACCTTTGCTGTGGCAGCAAAAGCTGGACGTTTGTCTTTTTTGCTCCAAACAGCGCCGAAAGTGAAAAAAGCTGCTTTTGAGGATAGAGTCGGCAGGAAAGCAGAGAGGGCCAAATTGTGTGGGGCATTTGAAGGGGTTCCAGGAGGCAGTGAGGACCAGCATGAATTTTCCCCGCTGGCGCCTTTGCTGTGGCAGCAAAAGCTGGACGTTTGTCTTTTTTGCTCCAAACAGCGCCGAAAGTGAAAAAAGGTGCTTTTGAGGATAGAGTCGGCAGGAAAGCAGAGAGGGCCAAATTGTGTGGGGCATTTGAAGGGGTTCCAGGAGGCAGTGAGGACCACCATCACTTTTCCCCGCTGGCACCTTTGCTGTGGCAGCAAAAGCTGGACGTTTGTCTTTTTTGCTCCAAACAGCGCCGAAAGTGAAAAAAGGTTCTTTTGAGACTGGAGTCAGCAGGAAAGCAGAGAGGGCCAAATTGTGTGGGGCATTTGAAGGGGTTCCAGGAGGCAGTGAGGACCAGCATCACTTTTCCCCGCTGGCGCCTTTGCTGTGGCAGCAAAACGTGGACGTTTTTCTTTTTTGCTCCAAACAGCGCCGAAAGTGAAAAAAGGTGCTTTTGAGGCTAGAGTCGGCAGGAAAGCAGAGAGGGCCAAATTGTGTGGGGCATTTGAAGGGGTTCCAGGAGGCAGTGAGGACCAGCATCACTTTTCCCCGCTGGCCCCTTTGCTGTGGCAGCAAAAGCTGGACGTTTGTCTTTTTTGCTCCAAACAGCGCCGAAAGTGAAAAAAGGTGCTTTTGAGACTGGAGTCAGCAGGAAAGCAGAGAGGGCCAAATTGTGTGGGGCATTTGAAGGGGTTCCAGGAGGCAGTGAGGACCAGCATCACTTTTCCCCGCTGTCGCCTTTGCTGTGGCAGCAAAAGGTGGACGTTTTTCTTTTTTGCTCCAAACAGCACCGAAAGTGAAAAAAGGTGCTTTTGAGGATAGAGTCGGCAGGAAAGCAGAGAGGGCCAAATTGTGTGGGGCATTTGAAGGGGTTCCAGGAGGCAGTGAGGACCAGCATGACTTTTCCCCGCTGGCACCTTTGCTGTGGCAGCAAAAGCTGGACGTTTGTCTTTTTTGCTCCAAACAGCGCCGAAAGTGAAAAAAGGTGCTTTTGAGGATAGAGTCGGCAGGAAAGCAGAGAGGGCCAAATTGTGTGGGGCATTTGAAGGGGTTCCAGGAGGCAGTGAGGACCAGCATGACTTTTCCCCGCTGGCACCTTTGCTGTGGCAGCAAAACGTGGACGTTTTTCTTTTTTGCTCCAAACAGCGCCGAAAGTGAAAAAAGGTGCTTTTGAGGCTAGAGTGGGCAGGAAAGCAGAGAGGGCCAAATTGTGTGGGGCATTTGAAGGGGTTCCAGGAGGCAGTGAGGACCAGCATCACTTTTCCCCGCTGGCCCCTTTGCTGTGGCAGCAAAAGCTGGACGTTTGTCTTTTTTGCTCCAAACAGCGCCGAAAGTGAAAAAAGGTGCTTTTGAGACTGGAGTCAGCAGGAAAGCAGAGAGGGCCAAATTGTGTGGGGCATTTGAAGGGGTTCCAGGAGGCAGTGAGGACCAGCATCACTTTTCCCCGCTGGCGCCTTTGCTGTGGCATCAAAAGCTGGACGTTTGTCTTTTTTGCTCCAAACAGCGCCGAAATTGTAAAAAGCTGCTTTTGAGGATAGAGTCGGCAGGAAAGCAGAGAGGGCCAAATTGTGTGGGGCATTTGAAGGGGTTC
Source organism: Vanellus vanellus (assembly GCF_965231255.1). Classification (NCBI taxonomy): domain Eukaryota; kingdom Metazoa; phylum Chordata; class Aves; order Charadriiformes; family Charadriidae; genus Vanellus; species Vanellus vanellus. Next base: position 5,008 of record NW_028128676.1, on the reverse strand, counting down.
CAGGAGGCAGTGAGGACCAGCATGACTTTTCCCCGCTGGCACCTTTGCTGTGGCAGCAAAAGCTGGACGTTTGTCTTTTTTGCTCCAAACAGCGCCGAAAGTGAAAAAAGGTGCTTTTGAGGATAGAGTGGGCAGGAAAGCAGAGAGGGCCAAATTGTGTGGGGCATTTGAAGGGGTTCCAGGAGGCAGTGAGGACCAGCATGACTTTTCCCCGCTGGCACCTTTGCTGTGGCAGCAAAAGCTGGACGTTTGTCTTTTTTGCTCCAAACAGCGCCGAAAGTGAAAAAAGGTGCTTTTGAGGCTAGAGTCGGCAGGAAAGCAGAGAGGGCCAAATTGTGTGGGGCATTTGAAGGGGTTCCAGGAGGCAGTGAGGACCAGCATCACTTTTCCCCGCTGGCCCCTTTGCTGTGGCAGCAAAAGCTGGACGTTTGTCTTTTTTGCTCCAAACAGCGCCGAAAGTGAAAAAAGGTGCTTTTGAGGCTAGAGTCGGCAGGAAAGCAGAGAGGGCCAAATTGTGTGGGGCATTTGAAGGGGTTCCAGGAGGCAGTGAGGACCAGCATCACTTTTCCCCGCTGGCCCCTTTGCTGTGGCAGCAAAAGCTGGACGTTTGTCTTTTTTGCTCCAAACAGCGCTGAAAGTGAAAAAAGGTGCTTTTGAGGATAGAGTGGGCAGGAAAGCAGAGAGGGCCAAATTGTGTGGGGCATTTGAAGGGGCTCCAGGAGGCAGTGAGGACCAGCATGACTTTTCCCCGCTGGCACCATTGCTGTGGCAGCAAAAGCTGGACGTTTGTCTTTTTTGCTCCAAACAGCGCCGAAATTGTAAAAAGGTGCTTTTGAGGCTAGAGTGGGCAGGAAAGCAGAGAGGGCCAAATTGTGTGGGGCATTTGAAGGGGTTCCAGGAGGCAGTGAGGACCAGCATCACTTTTCCCCGCTGGAAGCTTTGCTGTGGCAGCAAAAGCTGGACGTTTGTCTTTTTTACTCCAAACAGCGCCGAAAGTGAGAAAAGGTGCTTTTGAGGATAGAGTGGGCAGGAAAGCAGAGAGGGCCAAATTGTGTGGGGCATTTGAAGGGGTTCCAGGAGGCAGTGAGGACCAGCATCACTTTTCCCCGCTGGCACCTTTGCTGTGGCAGCAAAAGCTGGACGTTTGTCTTTTTTACTCCAAACAGCGCCGAAAGTGAAAAAAGGTGCTTTTGAGGCTAGAGTCGGCAGGAAAGCAGAGAGGGCCAAATTGTGTGGGGCATTTGAAGGGGTTCCAGGAGGCAGTGAGGACCAGCATCACTTTTCCCCGCTGGCACCTTTGCTGTGGCAGCAAAAGCTGGACGTTTGTCTTTTTTGCTCCAAACAGCACCGAAAGTGAAAAAAGGTGCTTTTGAGGATAGAGTCGGCAGGAAAGCAGAGAGGGCCAAATTGTGTGGGGCATTTGAAGGGGTTCCAGGAGGCAGTGAGGACCAGCATGACTTTTCCCCGCTGGCCCCTTTGCTGTGGCAGCAAAAGCTGGACGTTTGTCTTTTTTGCTCCAAACAGCACAGAAAGTGAAAAAAGGTGCTTTTGATGCTAGAGTGGGCAGGAAAGCAGAGAGGGCCAAATTGTGTGGGGCATTTGAAGGGGTTCCAGGAGGCAGTGAGGACCAGCATCACTTTTCCACGCTGGCACCTTTGCTGTGGCAGCAAAAGCTGGACGTTTGTCTTTTTTGCTCCAAACAGCGCCGAAATTGTAAAAAGGTTCTTTTGAGACTGGAGTCAGCAGGAAAGCAGAGAGGGCCAAATTGTGTGGGGCATTTGAAGGGGTTCCAGGAGGCAGTGAGGACCAGCATCACTTTTCCACGCTGGCACCTTTGCTGTGGCAGCAAAAGCTGGACATTTGTCTTTTTTGCTCCAAACAGTGCCGAAAGTGAAAAAAGGTGCTTTTGAAGATAGAGTCGGCAGGAAAGCAGAGAGGGCCAAATTGTGTGGGGCATTTGAAGGGGTTCCAGGAGGCAGTGAGGACCAGCATCACTTTTCCCCGCTGGCACCTTTGCTGTGGCAGCAAAAGCTGGACGTTTGTCTTTTTTGCTCCAAACAGCGCCGAAAGTGAAAAAAGGTGCTTTTGAGGCTAGAGTGGGCAGGAAAGCAGAGAGGGCCAAATTATGTGGGGCATTTGAAGGGGTTCCAGGAGGCAGTGAGGACCAGCATCACTTTTCCCCGCTGGCACCTTTGCTGTGGCAGCAAAAGCTGGACGTTTGTCTTTTTTGCTCCAAACAGCGCCGAAAGTGAAAAAAGGTGCTTTTGAGGATAGAGTCGGCAGGAAAGCAGAGAGGGCCAAATTGTGTGGGGCATTTGAAGGGGTTCCAGGAGGCAGTGAGGACCAGCATGACTTTTCCCCGCTGGCCCCTTTGCTGTGGCAGCAAAAGCTGGACGTTTGTCTTTTTTGCTCCAAACAGCGCCGAAAGTGAAAAAAGGTGCTTTTGAGGCTAGAGTGGGCAGGAAAGCAGAGAGGGCCAAATTGTGTGGGGCATTTGAAGGGGTTCCAGGAGGCAGTGAGGACCAGCATCACTTTTCCCCGCTGGCGCCTTTGCTGTGGCAGCAAAAGCTGGACGTTTGTCTTTTTTGCTCCAAACAGCGCCGAAATTGTAAAAAGCTGCTTTTGAGGATAGAGTCGGCAGGAAAGCAGAGAGGGCCAAATTGTGTGGGGCATTTGAAGGGGTTCCAGGAGGCAGTGAGGACCAGCATCACTTTTCCCCGCTGGCACCTTTGCTGTGGCAGCAAAAGCTGGACGTTTGTCTTTTTTGCTCCAAACAGCGCCGAAAGTGAAAAAAGGTGCTTTTGAGGCTAGAGTGCGCAGGAAAGCAGAGAGGGCCAAATTGTGTGGGGCATTTGAAGGGGTTCCAGGAGGCAGTGAGGACCAGCATGACTTTTCCCCGCTGGCACCTTTGCTGTGGCAGCAAAAGCTGGACGTTTGTCTTTTTTGCTCCAAACAGCGCCGAAAGTGAAAAAAGGTGCTTTTGAGGATAGAGTGGGCAGGAAAGCAGAGAGGGCCAAATTGTGTGGGGCATTTGAAGGGGTTCCAGGAGGCAGTGAGGACCAGCATGACTTTTCCCCGCTGGCACCTTTGCTGTGGCAGCAAAAGCTGGACGTTTGTCTTTTTTGCTCCAAACAACGCCGAAAGTGAAAAAAGGTTCTTTTGAGACTGGAGTCAGCAGGAAAGCAGAGAGGGCCAAATTGTGTGGGGCATTTGAAGGGGTTCCAGGAGGCAGTGAGGACCAGCATCACTTTTCCCCGCTGGCGCCTTTGCTGTGGCAGCAAAAGCTGGACGTTTGTCTTTTTTGCTCCAAACAGCGCCGAAAGTGAAAAAAGGTGCTTTTGAGGATAGAGTCGGCAGGAAAGCAGAGAGGGCCAAATTGTGTGGGGCATTTGAAGGGGTTCCAGGAGGCAGTGAGGACCAGCATGACTTTTCCCCGCTGGCACCTTTGCTGTGGCAGCAAAAGCTGGACGTTTGTCTTTTTTGCTCCAAACAGCGCCGAAAGTGAAAAAAGGTGCTTTTGAGGCTAGAGTCGGCAGGAAAGCAGAGAGGGCCAAATTGTGTGGGGCATTTGAAGGGGTTCCAGGAGGCAGTGAGGACCAGCATCACTTTTCCCCGCTGGCCCCTTTGCTGTGGCAGCAAAAGCTGGACGTTTGTCTTTTTTGCTCCAAACAGCGCCGAAAGTGAAAAAAGGTGCTTTTGAGGCTAGAGTCGGCAGGAAAGCAGAGAGGGCCAAATTGTGTGGGGCATTTGAAGGGGTTCCAGGAGGCAGTGAGGACCAGCATCACTTTTCCCCGCTGGCCCCTTTGCTGTGGCAGCAAAAGCTGGACGTTTGTCTTTTTTGCTCCAAACAGCGCTGAAAGTGAAAAAAAGGTGCTTTTGAGGATAGAGTGGGCAGGAAAGCAGAGAGGGCCAAATTGTGTGGGGCATTTGAAGGGGCTCCAGGAGGCAGTGAGGACCAGCATGACTTTTCCCCGCTGGCACCATTGCTGTGGCAGCAAAAGCTGGACGTTTGTCTTTTTTGCTCCAAACAGCGCCGAAATTGTAAAAAGGTGCTTTTGAGGCTAGAGTGGGCAGGAAAGCAGAGAGGGCCAAATTGTGTGGGGCATTTGAAGGGGTTCCAGGAGGCAGTGAGGACCAGCATCACTTTTCCCCGCTGGAAGCTTTGCTGTGGCAGCAAAAGCTGGACGTTTGTCTTTTTTACTCCAAACAGCGCCGAAAGTGAGAAAAGGTGCTTTTGAGGATAGAGTGGGCAGGAAAGCAGAGAGGCCAAATTGTGTGGGGCATTTGAAGGGGTTCCAGGAGGCAGTGAGGACCAGCATCACTTTTCCCCGCTGGCACCTTTGCTGTGGCAGCAAAAGCTGGACGTTTGTCTTTTTTACTCCAAACAGCGCCGAAAGTGAAAAAAGGTGCTTTTGAGGCTAGAGTCGGCAGGAAAGCAGAGAGGGCCAAATTGTGTGGGGCATTTGAAGGGGTTCCAGGAGGCAGTGAGGACCAGCATCACTTTTCCCCGCTGGCACCTTTGCTGTGGCAGCAAAAGCTGGACGTTTGTCTTTTTTGCTCCAAACAGCACCGAAAGTGAAAAAAGGTGCTTTTGAGGATAGAGTCGGCAGGAAAGCAGAGAGGGCCAAATTGTGTGGGGCATTTGAAGGGGTTCCAGGAGGCAGTGAGGACCAGCATGACTTTTCCCCGCTGGCCCCTTTGCTGTGGCAGCAAAAGCTGGACGTTTGTCTTTTTTGCTCCAAACAGCGCCGAAAGTGAAAAAAGGTGCTTTTGATGCTAGAGTGGGCAGGAAAGCAGAGAGGGCCAAATTGTGTGGGGCATTTGAAGGGGTTCCAGGAGGCAGTGAGGACCAGCATCACTTTTCCACGCTGGCACCTTTGCTGTGGCAGCAAAAGCTGGACGTTTGTCTTTTTTGCTCCAAACAGCGCCGAAATTGTAAAAAGGTTCTTTTGAGACTGGGAGTCAGCAGGAAAAGCAGAGAGGGCCAAATTGTGTGGGGCATTTGAAG